>NC_045779.1:76248300-76473300 GCF_008692025.1 Phocoena sinus
ATATTCTAATTCTGTTCTACTATAAATACCATAAACTATGATACTGTATTACAAAAATAAAAACACATATATCAGTACAAAAATAAATAAAGAGGGCATCTAATTTTTATTTATTTATTTATTTAATTTTTGGCTGCATTGGGTCTTCGTTGCTGCACGCAGGCTTTCTCTAGTTGCAGTGAGCGGGGGCTACTTTTCGTTGTGGTGCGTGGGCTTCTCATTGCGGTGGCTCCTCCTGTCGTGGAGCATGGGGTCTAGGTGCACAGACTTCCGTAGTTGCGGCTCACAGGCTCTAGAGCGCAGGCTCAGCAGCTGTGGTGCACGGGCTTAGTTGCTCTGCGGCATGTGGGATCTTCCTGAACCAGGGCTCGTACCCGTGTCCCCTGCACTGGCAGGCAGATCCTTAACCACTGCACCACCAGGGAAGCCCAAGAGGGCATCTAATTAATTATAACCATGCTCTGTTGCACACCTGTACTATATCTAACTGACAGGAACCTAGGCCAGCCTTACATTTACAAACCACTTGGTAAACCTACTTCTAGCTCTCTTTGGTTTTATTTTAAAAGAGAGAAGAAGGTATTTTCAGACTATAAATCCCAAGTTGCAATTTTACTTTCAGCACAGAGGGCAGAGACAATCCTTCAGAGCTCTGTAACTAAAGGCAGAAACATAACAAAATATGTCCACATTGCACACATAAACTCAAGGAGCCACCAAAATAAAAGCAGCTTCAGCCTCCAACTGGAGGCCTTCCATTTGCTCTCTCTCAGGAGTAGCCTGCCCCAAATGTCAGCAGCACAAGTAACGATCAGCTTTCCCTCACGTCTCACATCCAGATGGTCTCAGCTAGGCATCCACTTGCCCAGACAGACCCCCGGGATAACAACTCATCAAGCATTCCCTGGACAGGTGTCAGGCACCACTGATTCTGCTAAACTCCCTTCCTGGGAAAAAGAAAAGTCAGAAACTCTGTCTGTAACCCTCTGTCTACTTATAGAAAGATGCAGTCCAGTGGTACAAAGCCATTTAGAGACAGAAAAGAATATCCATTTCATCTGATACTTTTTGAGTTCTGGTATAATGTTAAATCCACATGACATTTTCCATTTCTAGTGTGTCCAACAGTAAACTTATTTTCCTACCTGCATTAATAATATAAATGTTATTTAAACACTCCAGAGAGTACAGGAGAAGAAATTTCATGGAGCGTGCTATGGACTTAGAGTAGGTGTCCCCCCAGAATCCCTGTGTTGAAGCCCTAACCCCAATGTGACAGCACTAGGAGGCGGGGCCTTTGGGAGGTCATTAGGGTCAGACGAGGTCAGGAGGGAGGAGCCGCCACACCGAGGGGGGAGGGGAAGAGGAGCTCATCCACTCCCCTCCCTCCAGGTATGCCGTCTAGGTAATGTGAATACAGGACCTCCTGAGTAAGACAGATGAGGTCCTTCTCCCTGTGAAACTTCTAAGGTAAAGGACAGAGGCAGCAGGACAGGAAAAACCAAACAAGACGCTTCCAGGGAACAGGAGCTGTCCATAATGTGGGGGGACCCGACAAGAATGACAGTGGGCGGGGCGTGCTGACCCAGCCGACGCGGTCCGGGTAGCCTCTCCACCGGGGAGACAACTGAAATGAGATGTGAATAATCAGGTCTGCGTCCACACGTATGTCCATCTAGTCTCTGGAGGTGAATCCCACTGCACCACTGGCCAGAGATCTCCGGGCCTCGGTACCTGCTGCTCCTTGAAAGGCCTGTGGAGCACAGGCTTTTTTCTTCTTCTAGGATACTCCCCAGTTCAGGCCCAAATCACACCCCAGCTCTGGGAGGCCCTCCCTGCAGGACCCTACTGACAAAGTGAGCTGCATCTCAGTTACACCCCTGAATCTCAGGGTGTTCCAATCACATATTTATTTTTCTGGCTGACCCTCTGGGCACCAACAGGCCACAGAGCAGTTACGAGGACAGACTCTGGAGCCGGGCTGCCTGGCTTCACAACCCAGCTTTGCCACTTCCTAGCTGTGTGACCTTGGAAAAACTGTACAGCCTCTCTGTGCCTTACTGTCCCTATTTGTAAAACGGAGCTATTAATAGCACCTATTTCATAGGGCTGCTGTGAGGGTTCAGCGAGTTGATCTATGCACACCTCTTAAATGTTAGCTGCTGTTATTACTACTGCCCAGGGGACAGACCTTGACTCACTCATCTCTGTTTTCCGAGAGCCCGGTCAAGTGCTCGTCTCTAATAAGAGGTGATTAAATGTCTTGTAATGTCATAAATCTGTGATGGGGGTGGGGGGGGTATAACTAACACTTGTTGACCCCTTACCATGTTCCAGGTGAAGGGCAAATCCTCACAACAACTGTAGAAATGGGTATTACTGTCATCTTATCAGATTAAGGCACAAAGAAGTCAAAGTCACATAGTTGCTAAGTTCTAGTAACAGAATCCGTTGACCGTCTCCAATAACACCCTTTGACTGAATGTGGCCCCCCAAATTCATATGGTGAAGCCCTAACCTCCACTGTGACTATAATTGAAGACAGGGCCCGTGAGGAGGTAACAAAAGTTAAATGAGGCCACAGGGTGGGGCCTTAGTCTGATAAAACTGGCGTCCTTCTAAGAAGGGGAAGAGACACCAGGCTCGCTCTACCGCGTGAGGACACAGTGAGAAGGCAGCTGTGTGCAAGCCAGCAAAGGGCCGTCACCAGAACCTGCCCATGCTGGCACCTTGATCTCAGACTTCGAGCCTCCACAGCTATGAGAAAAGAAGTTTGTAATTGTAGCCATACTGTCTGCGGTATTCTCTTGCGGCAGCCTGAGCTAACTAACACGCCCCACGATGACTCCCAATGAAAGCATGAATGCATGCTGTATCATCAGACATAATTAATCTATGGAATCTTACCCCTAATCAGCTAGTCCTAATGTTATAACAAAAATAAATTCTCATTTTTCTCCACACTCTATTTCCTTATAGAAATCATTAGACTTTGAAGTAGAACTTCATAATCACGGCTAATTAGATGTCTAAGGGATCACAGCAGTTATGCTTGAAGAAAAATGCAGTAATTCCTACATTCCACTAATTTAGGATGACCTCCTGGCAAATGAGAACAAAATAGTAAAGAGTGTGAATTAAGAAATCGTTCAACTGAAAAGTACTTTTATTACTTTCCCTGTGCAGAGTAACTCACTCATTAAGTACGTGCCCAGGAGAAGTCTCAAGCCGCTAGAGCTAATGAACGACAAGCACGTTACCGAGAGAGCAGCGGGGCGCGAGGCATGGTGATCGCTGCCATGTGACTGGGGACCGCGATGTGCTGATCAAAACTGGGGAGGAACTTACCGTCACTGAGGTCTTGGAGGAGATTCTCTTGGCAAGAGAAATCCAGCTTCACTTTGATGCTGACGGTGAAAGTGGCCACCTTTCCAGGTTGCAAGGGAAACTGGGCAAGGGTTTCTTCTAGTTTCCAGCTCAGGAAGTCACCATATAATTTTTCTACAATGACAGCAATAAAGGTGATAATGAGGATGCAACTGAGGCAGCAGGAGGCTTAGCTATCCCGGTAGAAAATTCGGATGCACCTTCCAAAGCAAAGAAAGATGCAAACCATTTAAAATGTGATGGATCTGGGCTTCTCTGGTGGCGCAGTGATTGAGAGTCCGCCTGCCGGTGCAGGGGACACGGGTTCGTGCCCCGGTCCGGGAAGATCCCACATGCCGCGGAGCGGCTGGGCCCGTGAGCCATGGCCGCTGAGCCTGTGCGTCCGGAGCCTGTGCTCCGCAACGGGAGAGGCCACAACAGTGAGAGGCCCGCGTACCGCAAAAAAAAAAAAAAAAAAAAAAAAAAAAGAAAAAAAGTGATGGATCAAAGTACCAGAGAATTCCAGAATCACAGCTGTTCCAAGGCCTGTGTCTATGAGCACTGCCCCCGTGGAGCAGCTTTCTCTCCCCAACAAGAGCCGTGCACTCTTGTTCTCATGAACAGAGTCAGAGCTCAACCAGTACTTTCTATGTTCTATCACCTTAAAGAGAAACAGATCCACGTTTAGTGGGAGAGAGACACTCTTCAGGAAACAGGAACACAAAATCAGAAAGGGCCTTTTTGGGGAAAGGGGGGCATCCTTAGCTCTGCGGAGTCAGATGGCCTTGGGTTTGACGCCTTTTTGCCTCTGACCACCTAGAGCTGGATGGGGAGTGATGACTCATCCATGTCAACATTTCTTTGTGTATGAAGTGGGGGTGACAACTCCTACATCACACGGCTGTTTTACAGATTAAACTAAGTGGTGTCTGTAAAGCACTGTGTACACTAAAGCTGAAATGTGCTGAGAGGAGGAAGGAGCCCAGGAAGGAGACGGGGTGGGGGGTGGAGGGGCACCGGTTGTGTCAAATGGAAGCAGCTGTGTCACCTGTGTGGCTCCCCCTCCTGCCAGACGATCCCTGCTTCATTACAGACCGGGAGGAACGGGTGTTTAAGGCCTAGAATCAAGTCCAATATTACCACTGCCTTGACATGTGGTGAAACCAGGAGGGCCTGGAACAACCTCACTGCAAGTTCTCCTCCTGACTCTGCTCCCGGGGATACGGTCCCCTGACAAACAACCCTCCTATCCCGGGGACCAGACGAAGCTCCCGCTTAGCCCTGAGGGTGGGTTTCAGTTCCCTGCCAGCCAAGCACAGCCCCCTGTGGGAACCAGGGGACACCCCACCTTGTTGACAATACAAAGCCTGCCTCCCCGCAGCCTCTGGTTTCCCTCTGTTCCCTGCATGGCGGGCTGTGATCCCATCCATCCAGCATTGGGCACTACGTGTGTGTCCATCCTCCTGGCCCTGGGGGGCAGGAATCCCTCCACACCAGCGAGGTGAACGGGAGGCCTTCCCGCTGTACTTCTCAGTCCCCTAATCCGCCTCGCTAATCCCCCCTCCTGCTGTCCCTCGGTCCCAGACAGGGGAGCAACCTGCTGCGGTCCCTGCCTCTGGGTTACCTTCCCACCTCCCTTTAAACAAACCGACTCTCTGTGCTAAATCCCCTCCGTCAGAATAAGGCAACGGACACCTAGAGAGAGTAACTTGCCCGTGGTCCAAAACTAGGGAAAAGTGCCAGAATTCTAGGTCCAAATGATTCTAGAGCCATGACATTCACTTCCTGCATGAAGGCCCATCAAGGTGGGGTTAAAAAATAAAGTCACCCTCCTGGGACCCAGAAATCAACATTGCAAGAGTCCAGTGGAAGACAGGGAGCTTGATCGAGGTCCATATTGAAGAAGAAAGACCTGTGAGGTTTGCTAACTGCAAGAACACGAGGCCACACTGTGCTATAAACGCAAAGTAAGTTCATGTCTTCCTGTCCGGGGTGTGCTCCCTCCAGAACTGGCTGAGCTCCACTCAGAACACGTCTAATAGAGCACATTTATCCTCAGGGTATCCTTAAATAGGAACAGATCAGGGGAGGCGTCCTTGAGAGGTGTTGAGAAACCACATCACATTCATTTATTTACTTAGTCATTCACTGAACGCCAGACACTTTCCACATGTGAGTTATCTCACTTAATCCTCACAATAACCCAGCGGAGCTGTGGTCGTTTATCCCCCTTGGAAACCAAGGAAGTGCACGTCCTTGCTGGAGGTCATCCAGGTGGGAAGGAGAGGACCTGGCATACAATAGGTGCTCAATTAAGTGTCCGGTGTACAGCGGCATCACCAATTCCACTAGTTTACAGGGTGTTCAGATTTTTTAGTAGACTGATATCACTACATCATTTCAGAATGATCTAAACACAGAGGGGCAGCTGGGAAAAGGGTGATGGGACTGCTGAGGGTGCTGGTTCCTGGGAGGTAAGATTTAAGGACAACGTGAACGATTAATCACTGCAGGCCAGGACACTTGGGCACCTGACAGTAACCACAGGTCCAGGGAAAACCTCCGGGAGAGACTGCTAATCAGACCAGACCTGAAGATGAGGAGAGGCCAGGCAGGTTAAAGAGCAGTGGGACGCGTGGGGTTGACTCTGGACTTGGCGTGTATGTGTCTACACACCCTCCTGTGCGTGTGACGCATTCAATGGACATTACACTCGAAACACCTCCATACACGCTGGTCTTATCACCCTCCTCCTATAGAACGAATACTGTACGGAACACACAGATTCTAGATGTTTGCTGGCGATGATTTTACTTTTGAGTATGTGGCAGGAGCCTCCTCTGATTAAGTTTTACAAACTGACCTGACCGCTAGTCCTGCTGGATATATTACTCTCTGGGTATTTTGCCAGCATCCGACTCCACAGCGGAAGTTACTGCCTTCCCTCCCAAAGCACTAATGGTACCAAAATCCTCTCGATGACCTAGTAACTCACATTCTATAAGTATGTGTGAACCAGGTTAATACATTCTTTGTCTTTATTTTTCAATCCTACAGATTAATTTGGGATAGAAGGGTATATGACATACCAGGCGACATGAAGCCAGGGCAGAAAACCGTTCGGGCCCTGCTTGCTGGAAGCCCAGATCCCAAAGCCCCAGGACTATAGCAGTGCGTGCTAACTTCTTTAAACAGCCTCTCCATCTGCCACAGCAGCTCTGGCCAACCTTTCTGTGAAATGGCAATACCGGCCAAGATACTGAGGCCCCGCAAAGGCCCCCCTCCCAAAGCTTCTATTGGGCCACTTCTGAAACCCAGGCGCCAAGACCCGGGCTCTCATTCAGTTCTGTTCCCATGGACGGGCAGAAACTAGGTGAGGGCTCTCAGCGCATCTCCTGCTGCACCATCATACGTGGGTCCTGACAGGACTGAAATGCCTTGGGAAGAACAGTCCGGGTTCACCCCTGCCTTTCCTCCTCCCCTTCCCCACGTTCACCCGCTGTGCCCCTACTACCACCCACACGTGCTGCCCCCTCTGCCGGGAGTGCCTGGCCCACCAACCCCGTGTGGCGCTGCCACCTCCTCCCAGCTCTCCTCTGCTTCTGTCCTCCCCCAAACGTGCAGGCGGGGTGTGGCATGAACGCTGCAGGAGACACTGAAGAAACTGAGTCTTTTTTCCCCAAGACACTTGTACACTTTGACCGTGCTAAGAAGGAAAAAAACCGTTTTTTTACGAGATTTATTTTTTAAGTTTTGCCCTGTATTGCCACAAAGTGTTTGTATGTGTGAGGTTTTTTTAAGAATTACATAAAAATGCCATAACACAAGCAACTCGAAAAAAGACTAGAAAACTTGGCAGGGAGGGTAACTCTTACTGTTAACTCCTTCATGGGCCTTCAGCAGGCTCCTTAGCGAGCCCCTCGGGTCCTGAGAATCAATCAGCTAACAGGTTCCCCTGGGTGGCCAGGGACAGAGGAGCCAGCAAGCTCCCCACTGTCAGAACTGCCCACGGCCTCCCAGGCTGCTTCTCACCATCTCACCTCTTCTGCTCTCGTTCGCTGTGGGATGAGCAGGGTTTAATGCCAGAACACCCTTGCTCATCTGGTGGATCGTTAAATTTCACCATTCCAGGAAAAAGTTGAGAGCAAAGAGCAAGCTAAGATGGCTTCTGAACAGCTCAAGGAGAGATGGACCCAGGCACCTGCCTGCCTCAGGCGCAGCGTGAGTCTGTGTATTTCAAGTCGGCCCCGCCCACGCTGAGTGCTGGCTTCCCAGCCCCACAGACACTCTCCCTGTACAGCTATCACGAAGCAGAAGCAGCAGCTCATTTCCCCACTTAAAGGGAAGGGAACTTAGCAGGTACCCATCACCCACCACGTGCCAGGCACTGTGCTGGGCACCCCAGAGGCACTACCAGTCCTTCTGGAATCACCAGATGAGAGCAGAGCTGGGCCAGGGGTGCCCAGGCTGCAACGCTAACCCGCAAGCACTCAGCGGCCTGCTCAGGGCAGCCACGCAGGGGTCACTAACAACAAGGGGCTGGGAGCCAAACCCATCCGACTCCAAAACCCATCTCTCAAGTCACCGGCTGAAGAGAGGCCGTGCTACCACCTGCCCTGACAGAGGGAACAGCAGAGCAACAGGAAAGGGTCAAGGGCAGCACGCAAGCCGCGTGGAACCACGCTGGCTGCTCCCGCTACGTGCGCAGGCAAACGGCACAGCTCAAGAAGAGACCTGAAACCTGCCACCCAACCCCCGCCCCCAGCCCCAGAAAAGGCCAGTAGCTAAATAAGGTTCAAAGCCCTGTGTTCAGTAACCCACTGCCTCCAAGCTTAGGGTATACTCAGAAAGGGTGCTAGCTGCACTGCTTATTTCTGTGTTAAGTTCCGTGGCTTAAGAGTGACACATTCAGACAACAGGCAAGTCCACCCGTGGGGAACAGCTTATTCACCTTCTGCGGCCAAACAACTAAGGTATTTAGAGGAATTCACAGCGCACGGACTCTCCTCCAGCTGCAGCAGGACAGAAAGCCGAATAGCTTCATTGTCGGATTTAATATGTTTTTACGCCTCAAAAGTGGGCCTTTCTGGTTCTTTCCTTCATTACTGTGCTACAAAATGGAAAGTCCAGAGGGGCTTTTCAAAATCCCATATAATGATAAGCTATCAGGAATAACAGGATAAACATAAACCAAGAGAGTAGCATATGTCACTAATTTTCCCCCCTGTGGAATTCTGTTTCAGAAATAATAGTCATTATTTTAATGCTAGAGTTTAGTTTCATGCAGTCAAGTCATACTGGTTATGTGACACTGACACTACCAGAGGAGTCATTACTGCTGCTGACCTTCAACATCTGAGGACCTTTCATTTATGCTTCTAATTGCAGAGACTTTGCCACAATGCTGATGAGAGCAGGAAGCAGCAGGGAACGGCACCTCAGTCAAAACACTTATGAGCTGTTCATTATACCCACATGGAGCCGTTGCTTTTTGTCAAAAAATTAAGCTGTAAGTATAAAGAAATTAAGGGATGTGTATATGTATTTATGTACACAGGTATGTGTATATTAGTGTTTGTACACACACTCACGGGTATCTCAGAAGATTTGTTGAAAAGCAAATACAATAAATGCATCTCAATTTGGGCTTAATTGTAATAAAATTTATGACTACTTAAGTAAAGGCAGAAGTTTGGCTCTTTGAAAACCTACAAATAGAGACGTGCTCACAAACAGACTGAAATTAGAATCACTCCATGACAAGGGCGGGTGAACCCTGTCCTGATGGGTGGATTGTAAATGCTCAGCTCCAGGTCAGGAGCTTGTGATGGGGGAACACACGTGCCCCATAAGTGCCCAGATGGCAGTTCAGACCCCTGAGAGGCCCACAAAGTCCTGTGTGTCTCTTAAGTGTCCCTGATCCCATATACTGCAAATGCAAAAGGATTTTTTTTCTTTTTTTTAACATCTTTATTGGAGTATAATTGCTTTACAATGGTGTGTTAATTTCTGCTGTATAACAAAGTGAATCAGCTATACATATACATATATCCCCATATCTCCTCCCTCTTATGTCTCCCTCCCACCCTCCCTACCCCACTCCTCTAGGTGGTCACAAAGCACCGAGCTGATCTCCCTGTGCTATGCGGCTGCTTCCCACTGGCTATCTATTTTACATTTGGTAGTATATATATGTCCACGCCACTCTCTCACTCCATCCCAGCTTCCCCTTCCCCCTCCCCAGGTCCTCAAGTCCATTCTCTACATCTGCGTCTCTATTCCTGTCCTGCCCCTAGGTTCTTCAGAACCTTTTTTATTATTATTAGTCCACATATATGTGTTAGCATACGGTATTTGTTTTTCTTTTTCTGACTTACTTCACTCCGTGAGTCTGTAAGAACAGGGATTAGAACAAGACAGGAAAGCAAGGAAGATGGAGGAGAAAAACACAAAAGGGAGACAGCCTCATCCACCAGAGAGCCGACAGCAGAAGTAAGAAGAACTACAATCCTGCAGCCTGTGGAACAAAAACCACATTCACAGAAAGATAGACAAGATGAAAAGGCAGAGGGCTATGTGCCAGATGAAGGAACAAAATAAAACCCCAGGAAAACAACCAAACGAAGTGGAGATAGGCAACCTTCCAGAAAAAGAATTCAGAATAATGATAGTGAAGATGATCCAGCACCTCGGAAAAAGAATGGAGGCAAAGATTGAGAAGATGCAAGAAATGTTTAACAAAGACCTAGAAGAATTAAAGAACAAACAAACAGAGATGAACAATACAATAACTGAAATGAAAAATACACTAGAAGGAAATCAATAGCAGAATAACTGAAGCTAAAGAACGGATAGGTGACCTGGAAGACAGAATGGTGGAATTCACTGCTATGAATGAAAAGAAATGAA
Organism: Phocoena sinus; assembly: GCF_008692025.1. Taxonomy (NCBI): domain Eukaryota; kingdom Metazoa; phylum Chordata; class Mammalia; order Artiodactyla; family Phocoenidae; genus Phocoena; species Phocoena sinus. The sequence continues at coordinate 76,258,576 of NC_045779.1, forward strand.
GACAGCCTAAGAGACCTCTGGGACAACATTAAACATAACAACATTCGCATTATAGGGGTCCCAGAAGGAGGAGAGAGAGAGAAAGGACCTGAGAAAATATTTGAAGAGATTATCATCGAACATTTCCCTAACATGGGAAAGGAAACAGCCACCCAAGTCCAGGAACTCAGAGAGCCCCATACAGGATGAACCCAAGGAGAAACACACTGAGACACACAGTAATCAAATTGGCAAAAATTAAAGACAAAGAAAAATTATTGAAAGCAGCAAGGGAAAAACAACAAATAACATACAAGGGAACTCCCATAAGGTTAACAGCTGATTTCTCAGCAGAAACTCTACAAGCCAGAAGGGAGTGGCATGACATATTTAAAGTGATGAAACTGAAGAACCTACAACCAAGACTACTGTACCCGGCAAAGATCTCATTCAGATTCGATGGAGAAAGCAAAAGCTTTACAGACAAGCAAAAGCTAAGAGAATTCAGCACCACCAAACCAGCTCTACAACAAATGCTAAAGGAACTTCTCTATGTGGGAAACACAAGAGAAGAAAAGGACCTATGAAAACAAACCCAAAACAATTAAGAAAATGGTCATAGGAACATACATATCAGTAATTACCTTAAACGTGAATGGACTACATGTTCCAACCAAAAGACACAGGCTTGCTGAATGGATACAAAAACAAGACCCATATATATGCTGTCTACAAGAGACCCACTTCAGACCTAGGGACACATACAGACTGGAAGGGAGGGGATGGAAAAAGATATTCCATGCAAATGGAAATCAAAAGAAAGCTGGAGTAGCAATACTCATATCAGATAAAATAGACTTTAAAATAAAGAATGTTACAAGAGACAAGGAAGGACACTACATAATGATCAAGGGATCAATCCAAGAAGAAGATATAACAATTATAAAAATATATGCACCCAACATAGGAGCACCTCAATACATAAGGCAACTGCTAACAACTATAAAAGAGGAAATTGACAGTAACACAATAATAGTGGGGGACTTTGACACCTCACTTACACCAATGGACAGATCACCCAAACAGAAAATTACTAAGGAAACATAAGCTTTAAATGACACAATAGACCAGATAGATTTAATTGATAGTTATAGGACATTCCATCCAAAAACAGCAGATTACACTTGCTTCTCAAGTGTGCACAGAACATTCTCCAGGATAGATCACATCTTGGGTCACAAATCAAGCCTCAGTAAATTTAAGAAAACTGAAATCATATCAAGTATCTTTTCTGACCACAACGCTATGAGATTAGAAATGAATTACAGGGAAGAAAATGTAAAAAACACAAACACATGGCGGCTAAACAATACGTTACTAAATAACCAAGAGATCACTGAAGAAATCAAAGAGGAAACCAGAAAATACCTAGAGACAAATGACAATGAAAACACGACAATCCAAAACCTATGGGATGCAGCAAAAGCAGTTCTAAGAGGGAAGTTTATAGCAATACAAGCCTACCTCAAGAAACAAGAAAAGTCTCAAATAAACAATCTAACCTTACACCTAAAGGAAAGAAGAACAAACAAAACCCAAAGTTAGCAGGAAAGAAATCATAAAGATCAGAGCAGAAATAAATGAAATAGAAACAAAGAAAACAATAGCAAAGATCAATAAAACTAAAAGCTGGTTCTTTGAGAAGATAAACAAAATTGATAAACCATTAGCCAGACTCATCAAGAAAAAGAGGGAGAGAACCCAAATCAATAAAATTAGAAATGAAAAAGGAGAAGTTAAAACAGACACTGCAGAAATACAAAGCATCCTAAGAGACTACTACAAGGAACTCTATGCCAATAAAATGGACAACCTGGAAGAAATGGACAAATTCTTAGAAAGGTATAACCTTCCAAGACTGAACCAGGAAGAAACAGAAAATATGAACAGACGGACCACAAGTAATGAAATTGAAACTGTGATTAAAAATCTTCCAACAGGGCTTCCCTGGTGGCGCAGTGGGGGCTTCCCTGGTGGCGCAGTGGTTGAGAATCTGCCTGCCAATGCAGGGGACACGGGTTCGAGCCCTGGTCTGGGAGGATCCCACATGCCGCGGAGTGACTGGGCCCGTGAGCCACAACTACTGAGCCTGCGCGTCTGGAGCCTGTGCTCCGCAACGAGAGGCCGCGATAGTGAGAGGCCCGCGCACCGCGATGAAGACTGGCCCCCACTTGCCGCAACTAGAGAAAGCCCTCGCACAGAAACGAAGACCCAACACAGCCATAAATAAATAAATAAATTAAAAAAAAAAAAAAAAAATCTTCCAACAGGGGCTTCCCTGGTGGCACAGTGGCTGAGAGTCCACCTGCCGATGCGGGGGATACGGGTTCGTGTCCCGGTCTGGGAAGACCCCACATGCCACGGAGCGGCTGGGCCCATGAGTCATGGCCGCTGAGCCTGCGCATCCGAAGCCTGTGCTCCGCAACGGGAGAGGCCACAGCAGTGAGAGGCCCGCGTACAGCAAAAAAAAAAAAAAAAATCTTCCAACAAACAAAAGTCCAGGACCAGATGGCTTCACAGGTGAATTCTATCAAACATTTAGAGAAGAGCTAACCCCCATCTTTCTCAAACCCTTCCAAAAAATTGCAGAGGAAGAAACAGTCCCAAACTCATTGTATGAGGCCACCATCACCCTGATACCAAAACCAGAAAAAGGTGCTACAAAAAAAGAAAATTACAGACCAATATCACTGATAAATATAGACGCAAAAATCCTCAACAAAATACTAGCAAACAGAATCCAACAACACATTAAAAGGATCATACACCATGATCAAGTGGGATTTATCCCAGGGATGCAAGGATTCTTCAATATACACAAGCCAATCAATGTGATACACCATATTAACAAACTGAAGAATAAAAACCATATGATCATCTCAACAGATGCAGAAAAAGCTTTTGACAAAATTCAACACCAATTTATGATTAAAAACTCTCCAGAAAGTGGGCATAGAGGGAACCTACCCCAACATAATAAAGGCCATATATGACAAACCCACAGCAAACATCATTTTAAAAAAAACCACACAACAGGAAACTTTTCTTTATCTGAAGAAAAGGGAGTCAATCAGAGGGGAGTGAGGGCGTGACCAGAGACCTGTGAGGGCCCCTGACGGGCGGCAGGAAGAGGAGGAGAAGACGTGGGGCTCGCAAGCAGGCCTCCCACGCGGCCAGGGTCCCGCGCACGCAGACCACCTGCAGGCAGAACACACCGAGAGCAGTCAGCACCCTCGGAGCAGGCAAGACGTGGGCACTTCATGCTCAGGGTCGTCCTCAGCGCTCCTGTGTCCTGCATTAACGCGCCAGCCGCGCAACAACCTGTGTGGTGGGAACTCGTGCCGGGTTCACTCAGCACCTCCTCTGTGACAAGCACTGTTCTTAGTTCCCGGGCCCCGGTGCTGCAGCAGTGAGGTAAACAGACCACCCCTACCCCCAGAAAGGCCTCTTACAGGTGTCGTTTTTACCTAACGAGAAAAAACTACCTGAAATACCACTCAGCTGGCACGTGGTGAGTGCTAGAAAGTAAAAGTTATTATTACTGCTGAGACATAAAATAACCCCAACAGCGCTACAAAGAAAATAACACGGACCCTGGAGGAGGGAGCGTTTAATTCCCTGTGGAAGAGCTTCACAAGGAGCTCACTCGTGTTCCCGGTTTAAGACATTTTCCCGTCTTCACATTCATAGTACATCATTTATTGATACTGACAGCTTTTTGGTACTGTAGAATATAAGTGACAGGAATTATTCCCTTTGTATATTTTGGAAGCAGATGGTTTATTTTCATTACTTTAATTCCACATGTAAATGTATGGCAGCTCGGGATGAGAATTAAAAAAGAATGACAGCTTTAATTTTTCACTTGCAAACGTGTTGTTTTGAATGGCCAGCCCGTACTACACATGATGGAACTAGCTGTGATCCCAGATACGTCATTTAACCTCTTCGGCCTTCACCTTCCCTATCCATACATAGAGTGAGGGTAATAATACTTGACCCCCTGCCCTCGAAGAGGCTAAACTGAGAGCTGGGCGAGAAGGTGACTGCTGACAGTGTTGGAAGGACCCAGCCCCGGAGGCTTCTCCAGGGATTCTGCCTGGTTCCCATGAGCGTTTCCAACCTCCCACATCGCTGCCAGTAAATGATGAGCGAGGGCTGACCAGGTAAATACGGAGAGTGGCCACCTCTCAGCCTGGGCAGGGATTGGCTGGAAAGGGCCATGAGAGGATTTTCTGAGGTGATGAGAATGGTCTGTGATATATCTTGATAAGAGTTTGGGTGAGACACACGTACTTGTCAAAACTTATCAAATGGTAACTTAAGGTTTGTGTATTTCACCCCATATACATTTTACCAAAGAAAAGTAAACAAACTTGAAGTCTAATTAATGATATGCATGCTAAAGTATTAATGGGTAAAATGCACATAAATCTACAACTTATTTTGAACGACGCAAAAAAAACAAGATGGATCAATGGATGGATAGGAGGCTGGATAGCCAAACATTATAGAACCTAGACGGTGGGTTTGCAGTGTTCGCTGTAAAATTCTCTCCGCTCTTCTGTATGTTTGAATATTTTTATAATGAAAGGTTCGAGAGGGAGGGAATGGCTGATACAAAGAATAAGTTCCACAAGAGTTCAAAAGCGTAAGAACACCAAAGGCAGGGGAACGCACTCGCTGCCTTTGAGAGACTCGCACCTGGCTGGAGGGAGACCAGACCACAAGCAATGACAACTCGGAATGAAAGGGGCTCCTCAGAAGTCACCCGGGCCTCTGAGACGACAAAGGGGGGCCCCAGTCACCCAGTCTAGGAAGGCTTCCCAGAGTGACCATGAAGCAGAAACCCCAGGATACGTTAACTGCAGAAGAGGAGGCAAAGGCAGGAATAGAAGTTAGCAAGTCGGCTCCTAGTGAGAGGAGATGGTTTATCCTCAAGTTTAGAGAGACAGCACGAACGTCCAGGAAACTGAAACTAGCTCCTAACGGTCAACGTGACGAGAGTTTAAGGGGAGAGGTGGCTGAGGCTGAGGCTGAAGCTTGGGGCAGAGGCCAGGGATACGGGGTCTGGGGCGCAGGGACAGCAGGGGTTTCCAAAGGAGAACCCTAAGGAGCTGTGCTTCGGAAAGAAGAAGCAAGTTTGTAATGAATAATGGACACGTGGTTACCATTTGGGTTTATTTGAGAAAAGGAAGAGATATTTTCCAGTTGCTAAGCTGTGAAGGCAAGGTAAATCACAGGAGATGTGGAAATTTTTACCATTATATACTCTGCAATTTTCTGCCATTCAATGCTCGCTTGTTCAAACATCAACCAACCCCTTTAACCACTTAATCAACTTCAGAATACCAGATGAAGGTATTTCATGTCAGGGAGGCATTTTCTACCTAATCCATATGTGTTTGCTCCTGAAAATAGGAGAGAAAGGGAAGAAAGGATGCGATTAAGGTAGGATCATCAAAATTCCCGAAAGACTCAGAGACACAAAACGCAATGACCATAAAAGAAAAGAATGATTAGGTGAACCATACTAAAATGAAGAACTTCTGTTTATCCAAGGACATGGCTAAGAGAGTGTAAAGGCAGCGGGTAGAGTAGGAGGGGATATTCACAGCACACAGTTCCAGCAAAGAACTTACACTCAGGATCAAAGACACCCTGCAAGTCAGGAGAGAGGGGCAGACAGAGACAGCGAGAGAGACAGACACACAGAGACAGAGAGAAACAGAGACAGAGAGAAGGCAGAACACCCACCGGGAAAAAAAGGACAAAGCGCTGGTACGACAAAGGACCTGAGTATCCAAAACCACGTGAAAGGTTTTCAACTTCGCTGGTCATCAGGGAAATACAAATTAAACCCTGGTGTTAGAGCATTACACCCCACCTCCCTACCGTGGGTAAAATGACTACGATGCCACAGGGCAGAGGGGACTTGGGGCAGCCGTCACTCTCACACGATGACTGTGTAAATGGACTTTGGAAAAGTAGTTCTGAAGCCGAATGCCTGTGGCCCCATGGCCCAGCATCCGATCCTGGAGACCCTCACGGAGATGGCGGCCTCGGCCCACCAGTGCCAGGAGCCCCAGGCCAGCAGCATCCTCAGCAGCGCCCAGGTGCGCCCAAGCTCCCACTGGATGCTGGGCTCACCTCGCTCCTACGTCAAAGGCATGTAAACACCCCGAAATCCCACCAGCTTGCTCTCCCCAGACAGTATAATTTCTCTACCTTTATTAAATGACCTGATTCTACTTCCACTTACTACTCTCGATGTCCTCCCCCCCACACACACACAATATATCCCCCCTTTGATCAGTACCATTCACTAACCACGAGCAGACCAGGTCCTCTGCCGCATGCTGCCTCACTTAATTCTTAGAACAACTTTTCATGGTAAGGACCACCTCCCCTGCTTACCCAGGAGGAAGCTGAGGCATGTGAAGGACAAAGAGCAAGTAAACAGTGAAGCCAAAGTTTAACACAGGTCTTATGGCACCCAAGCTACGTGTGCCTTAGCACTAGGAAACAGAATCTGTCTTTAAGAGGGAGTGCACAGGCTCTAAGTGTTGAACCCACAGAAAACACTGGGCTGGATGGATGGATCCTAGATGGTAATGCTTCTGAACCTGCAAATGCTTCTCTTCATTCATTCATTCCAGGATACGCTTCCCGAGATCTGATCATTGTTAAGAGCACAGGGGATACGAAGGTGCATCCCGTGCTCCATTATCTTCCTTTGCGTGTTCTTCACGCATGATTAGGACAAAAATTTCACAGTGGTGTCAAATTAAAAGTGCAAGAGGGCTTCCCTGGTGGCACAGTGGTTGAGAGTCCGCCTGCCGATGCAGGGGACGTGGGTTCGTGCCCCAGTCCGGGAAGATCCCACATGCCGCGGAGCGGCTGGGCCCGTGAGCCATGGCCGCTGAGCCTGCGCATCCGGGGCCTGTGCTCCGCAACGGGAGAGGCCACAACGGTGAGAGGCCCGCGTACCAAAAAAAAAAAAAACTGGAAGAAATTTTTAGGCTTTCTGAACGCTGGTTATCTAATGTGTCTCTTCTGCAAATAAAAAAGATAAACATTTCTGGTGTCAAACCTACTTAAATTCCCTACCTTTGGTGGTGAGAAGTTTTGAGGTGACTTCCAGTTTCTCCAGTGGCTCCATCCCAATATTTTCCAGCTTCACAACAAGGTGCTGAGTTTCTCCGTTGTAAAGCTGGACTGACACGTTAGTGGATATTTCATCACCAGAGGAAGGCTGCAGTGAATGTGCAGACCTAAAATAATAGTAATAATCATAATAGATTTTAGAAACACAGAAAAAAACAAAGGAAACCAATGGCATTTTAGAATTATTCACATCACCACACTTAAAACATTTCAGAAACAGGGACTAGGGAGCCTTGGCTTTAACATGGAATCAGCACCCAGCGTCCAGAACTCAAGGGCAAATTGCCACATGATAAGCGCTGTCTACATGCAGACGCGCCCTGGGTCACGGACCTGTCATCCACGTGATCGCTCTCACTGGGCCTTACTTTCTCAAGCGTGTGTGAAGCAAGAAAAAATCTTCATGATTGGACTATGGTGAGGACAAAAGTGAAACAATGAACTAATTCAAATGATCCGTGAGCATGCTGCACTCTTTGAAAATTTTTTTAAATCTCATGCTCAGAAATGGCCTGGGAAAATCCACTGATTTAAGAAGAAAACTTAAATGAACCATTCCAAATGATAACATGGGAAGTGGAGGAAAATGAAGAAAAATGAAAAGTACATACAACAGCCTCCACATCACAGGTAAAATCGATGAGCAACGCTGGCAACTCCTGACGGGACCCAGGGCAGCTGGCGGGTCCTCAGCACTGGTCAGCTGGGGCCCTGGACCAGAGGCCCCGAGCCTCGCCTGACACTCCCTTGAGGCTCCGGCACTACAGCCCTGGTCTGAAGCTCCAGCCTGAGTCCTACTGACTGTCACTCAATCCACAACGCTCATTACCCTGGTGTCTCCTTCCCAACCCACAGGCAGCAAACCCACTTCCGGGCAAGGAGGGACCGGTGACCACAGGGAAAAGGCTCTAGAGGCACAGTGGGGACGAAAGCCAGCCAACAACGAGGCAGGTGCGTGTGCGGGAGGTGGGGTTAAAAAGCGCATCCAAACCACATTTTCTGAAAATAACAGCATAAAGAATCAACGTGAATTCCTTTGCATTTTATACCTGTAAAGTTGTTCATGAGTCAAGAAATAAACTTTCTCTGTCAAGGAAGGAAAAGTGACTCCCGTCCTCACTATAAATGACTTCTTTCCACATTTTAGCAGGCAGTCCTTCTCTCCTTCTCAAGTGAAAGCTGTTTGTAGTCAATTTGAATTTGCAGAGAAGGTGTTTAGGAAAACTAAAACACAGCCTGCACAAATTACTCTGCCTCTCAAGCAAAGAGGATGCCAGCCCCTCTGGTACGGTGGGAAAAGAAGGAGGGAGAAAGCAGAGAACCATGCAGCCTGGCCACAGGCCTGGCCCGGACACAGGCGCTGAGTGTCCCAAAGCACAGCGTCCCACCCATCAGAGCCCTGAGCTGGGATGAGACGAGGCTGGCACTGAGAAGGGGCCCATCAAGTAAGTGACTGAGCTTTTGAAACATTTCAGAAAATACCAAGATATATTTTATAAAAACAGCCCAAAGGATAAACATTAAAGCATTATTCATATGAGCAAAAATTGAGACAATCCCAAATTCCAAAAGCAAGGAAATGAATGGTGATGAGATTCTGAGATACCTTTATGATGTAATTTTTTAAGCAATTAAAATCGAAATGTTTAGCTAATGTTATACATTTATGCAAGAAGTAATCTATGATAGTATATAAAATGTAGTATGATCTCAACTATTCAAACATTTTTTTAATGGATAAACAGTGGAAGGAAACACCAGAAAGCATTAATAGTAATTCACTCTGAGGTCTCCCTTTCTTCTTTATGCTTTCCTATAATGCTAAAGGGAAGAAAAAAAAGACTATTTTTTAGAAGATAAGACTTTTTCTTAAGTTCTCTAAAACCTCAACTGTTTCTTACCAAAATTACAATTGCAAAGCCTAATTTCACATTTTGTTCTGATCTTGGTAAGAAACACTTCAACTATATTCCAGTTTGCTGCAAGCAGAGCACACTGCCTACTGGTTAACTCGAAGAAACCCTTCGCCTCTATTCTGGTCGTAACGATCACAGGTTAACTCAGACTCTTGGGGCCCCTGCAGAAGGTGTACCGAACAGCACTCCTAGGTGCCCCTCTTGTCAGCAAGCAGACCCAGTGCTGCGCGTGCTCTACCTGGGCAGAGACGTGCTGATCTGCAGTCTGGGCAGAGCAGGGATGACTTCCACCGTGGAGCCGCTGGTCTTTATTCCCGGGAGATTGTCCAGCAAACAGTCGCTAAAGACACCAAAGACCGTGGTGTGGTAACCTAGGGACAAAACGCAAAGCTTCACCACCTGAAAAGGCTTCATGAGACACCCACGCCTCAAGGCAGCCCCGGGGTGACAGGAACGCAGGGTCCCTTTCCGACCTGAGTTGAGATTTAGGCCCCGTCGCCTGCCAGGCTCGCCCACAGCTCCCACGCTCAACCCCAAGACCCTCGGTTTCCTTGACCAGGGTGCAAGCAGCACCTGCGTGCCCACTTCACAAGGCTGGCTGCGTCCAAGCAACAGTGTATAAACTATAGATCTCACAGAGCTTAATAATTAGTGTCTCATCCCTTTACCAAGTTGCTTTTCAAATTTATCCATCTCTAAAATGAAAATGATAGTTTGTATTCCTTTCCAGGACATAATGTAACTTAATAAGTATTTGAAAAAAATGATTCAAAATCTTCTGTTGAGAGATGAAAGTTCAAGAGTCAGTTACTGTTTTTATAGCTGTTACGTGATATGGCAAATCTGCTCGATGTGTACAAGTACTACACTGTAAGATTAGCAACATTTCCATGGGAAAAAAACCCTCCATGGGTTAGATAAGCACTTGAAACTGTTTAAGCAAAGCTTTAAAACGGCTTTTGAAATTCTGAGATAATTATTATAAACAACATTCACTGTGTAACAAAATCAAATAATACTCGATGGCTAAATGCCTAGGGTGACAATTTTTCTGCATTCATATTAAGTGGCTACATACTCAACAAGAAGCAAGCTGGCACCTGATACAGCCTCATCAATGCTCCCCTTTACCTTCCGCCAGTTCCAACTGGCCCCTCAACTTAAAATAACTCCAATTCACAGCACCCGCATTTCCTTTTTTTAAAGTGTGTTCCTTCTAAGACTCCTTTAAATTAACTTGTGAACCTTCTCCTCCCCAGAAACCCACAGCTGGCACAATGCCCTGTCATACTGTTCTTTCTATGAAATCTGATAGGATGTGGCTTTGTCTACGAGGCAACCTTTGTTTGCAGTTTCTTAATTAAAATCAATCATTTTCCTTTTCTCACCCACTGCTGAAGGTGACTGCAAATAAACTGAAAATCTGATGACAATCCTGTGTGTTATGCCCAGTGATACTTCACACATAAGGCTCCCCAAACAATGGACACCAACTAGTCTGTCCCAGCGACCTCTTGTCACCGAGGCTTCACTACTCATCCGTGGACGTGTTGGTCCTCGGCCGTGTGTCACTCTGAATCAAGCCTTTTGGTCCTGGCTACTTCCTCTCTCGTCTGTCTCCTCTGCTCTATTCCCAGCCACAGCTGGGGTCCGATGTCTGACATCTTCTCCCTGGGCTATGGCTGGAGCTTCCTAGTTGGTCTCCTTTCCCCAGTCCTGCCCGCCTGCAGCCCGTTCTCCAACGTAGCAGCCTGGAGCAGCTCTGAACCGCCCGTCAGACCATATCTCTCCTCTCTTCAAATAACGCAGCAGCCCACACTGCCCTCAGCAAGACTTATGAGGCCCTCTGGGTCGGCCCTCTGTCTGCCTTCCCAGACTCATCACTACACCCCTCTGCCTTAGACCAGTTAATTCTGAGCCCCCCTCCAGCTCCCTCTGCACCCTGTTCTCTCTTACCACCAGGTAGGTAAGAGCCTGGACCAGATGTTCTTCCTGCCTGGATCCCCCTTACTCTCCATCCCACTCGTTCGGATAACCCCTAGTTCGCCTTCAAACCTCAGGGTCACTTGTCAGGAGAAGTCCTTCTCCGCCCACCTCCCGTTCTGGGTCACCCCTCCCCCACTGCCCACAAGCCAGGGCTCAGCCCATCTCAGCACTGCCTGCAACACACCCTCTCCTAGGATGCTGTTGCCTCTCTGCTCGAGACAGCGAGCACCTTTCCCAGTGAATGTTTGTTCTTTCAGCCACCAAATAGCTAAGAGCTACTACGTGCCAGGTGTGAGGATACAGCCAGGCTGGCAAGGAAAAGGCCAACAAGCCACCGCGATCAGTGACGTGAAGGAGGGGCCCGAGCCAGCAGAGGGGAGCTGAGGACGATCTCCAGGGGGAAAGGAAGGCTGGGCTAGGCACTGGAGAGGGCCCGAGCCAGCGGAGGGGAGCTGAGGACGATCTCCAGGGGGAAGGGAAGGCTGCGCTAGGCACTGGAGAAGCACCAGGGTCACAAGTCTGGAGGCACACCAACAGAAGGAAAGCATAGCGTGTTTCTGGGACAGGAGTCGTATGAGCCGGCAGAGATGAGCAGGGCCCAATCACACAGGGCTCCACAGCCCTGGTAAGGCGGGGAGCCCTGATGGAAAGCGCATGGTGAAGGCGCTAAGACTTCCAGTCCAGAGATGACATGACCAGACTTGCCCTGTGGAAAGGTCACGTGGCTGCAATATGGAAAGAGTGAGGGCAGAAACACCAGTCCTGATGCTTCTGTGACAAACTCTAGAAGAGGGTCCTGTTCTGCCAGGCCAGAGCGGCTGTGGAGGTGGAGGGTGCGGATGACACGGTCAGTGTTGTAGGGGGCAGCGAGGAGGAGACAGGAGCGGGGAAGGATGACTCCCAGTGCCCGGGCAGGGCAACTGGCCAGACGGCAACGCCCTCACTGGGACAGGACCACGGCAGGAGGGGGAGCTTGGGGGATGAGGTGACGGGCTCCGGCTGGGACATGCTGTATGTGACGTGCCCACGAGACAGCCAAGAAGATGGGTGGGAAGCGGCTGGATGTGCAGGTCCAGGAAAGGGGTCTGGACAGGAGACGTGGCCCTGGGAATCAGCAGCATGGAGATGGGACCCGAAGCCAGGAAAGTAGATGACTCTGATGGGACTGCCGAGAGACAGCAGGTGGAGAAAGGAGGGGAGGAGAGAGGAAGGGCGGGAGGGGGTGGGGAAGGGAGGAGAGGCAAGGGGAAGCAGGAGGGAGGGAGGGAAGGACAGAGTTCGGTGCAGATTGAAGGGTCGGGCTGAAGAAGAAGTGCCTGCAGAAGACACTGCCCCAGAATGACAGGCAGGAGAGGCAGCAGAGACGCGAGGGTGACCAGGTGAGCGCACCCGGGAAGGAGGCGGGCAGCGGTGCCCAAGGCTGCTGGGCAGCGGAGTTGGACAAAATCTGAAATGTAGGCACCGGATTTAGCCAGAAAAATACTGCCAGTGGCCTCGGTGACAGCAGTTTTTGTGAGGTGACGGCTGGATGTGCACGACGCGGTGGGTTGGAGAACCAGCACAGAGGTGGAAGCGTGGATTCAGCGTGTCCAGACAGCTCTCTGAAGAGGTCTGCTCGGAAGGAGAGACAGCAGATGAAGCCACAGAGAGAGGAAATCGTGGGCTCGGGGTGCGGGGGGGCAGGGGGTTTTAACCGCAGTGGGAGAACCTTGGAGCGTGTCTGCGGGCTCCGGGGAAGACAGACCGGAGCGCGGGGGGTGCCCTCCACATCCCGCACACTCTACATGGTTCGTGGCGTGTCCCAAAGCACCGCCATCCATCCGTGACCTGTTAACGGGCGAAGACCGGAATGCCGGGCGGCACAGGAGCCAGCAGCCCCCGAACCTGCTTACCATTCACAGCAATCGTCCCCGTCGTCTGCGGGACCCCAACAAGCGTCACTGGGTAAAGACCAGACTCAGCCGGGAGGGAGAGCGCCGCGGGGAGAGATTCAAACTCCACTCCACTTGTGAGCAGCCCCTGGAGCAGGTGACAGAGGACGGCAATGAGCACGGCCCTAACCCAATCCCAAAGCCACCGCTCTTGGTCGGTCCCGATCGGCCCCCAAGCATCGTGCCTCGCCCACAGGAGACCCCCGGGACTCTCAGAAGGAAAAGCCTCATTAGCGGCTCTTATAAAAGTCCACAGGGAATTGTAGAGATGTCCTCAAAGTGCGATGAACACAAAACAATCTCAAAGTGGACAGCACTGTGGGTGCTTGAACAACAATTCCGTCTTTAATATTAGCCCCGCTTGATATATTTTTAATATTTGTTCTGCTTTCTTGTTTTACCAAGTTGGAATGTAAATGAAAAGAAAACATAAAATATTTTATTTAGAAACAAAATGAAAAACATGAAGTGTGGAAATAGATCATCAGTTAATATCCTTCCACCAGTGCATCTGTGAATTATCAGTTCATCTCACTAAGCACCCGGCCCTATGCTTGACGGCAAACAAGACAGGCTCCCTGGCCTCCAGGAGCTTCCCCGTGATTGCAGGACCTCTCCGCACTCAGGACCTTCTCCTCAACACTGTAACAGAGGCCCCATCCAGCACAACAGCCAAGAGTAGAAAGAAACGGCATGAAAACAATTATTCACACACACAAAAACTGTGGAACCTACGAGGAAAACTGAACAAGGGCACTTAGCCAAGTAACAAAGTCAGTATTAAAAAGGCAAAAGTATTTCTATAATCTAGCACTAAACAAAACATATTAGAAAATATAATATTACAAATACCGTTAACAAGAGACCAAAAACATCCCCTATCTTGGAATCAGTCTAATGAGTGGTCTGTGAGATTCCCGCGCTGAAATCTACAGAAGATGGCTAAGATACATTAAAGAAGACCTAAATGTAGGAGGGATCCTGGATTCTTCCCAGGGGGGTTGTTTTCCGCAGTGCTATGGTCGGAGCAGTCCTGAAACTCTTTTAGGTCTATCCCAGGAGCAAGCAGATGAGAAGCGTGCTAATGTTGCTGTGAGCGCAGGTTCTCACACTGGAGGGAAGGACGCAGATGTAGAATGGAGGAAGGCGAGAAGGACCCTACGGAGACGGACTAGAATTGGAGGGATGGCTGTGAAGTCAGAATGTGTGAAGTCTGTATTTGTATTGTGTATATGCATGTCTAAGGGCACATGTATGTGTATGTACACACACGTGCAGATGTATGCATGTAGGTACGTGTGTAAGCACGTGTCTATGTGTGTGTGCACGCAGACTTTTCCTAACCCTGTCTACAGAAAGTACCCAGAAGCAAAGGCTCTCCAATAACAATGAGCACACCTGCGCCCAGAGTCTGAGCAAAAGCATGAAATGATCTAACCATGTGTGAAACAGATGTAGTGGCCAAGAATGGAAGCAGAGAAACCAATTAGATGGCTATTGTCTCCAGGCAAAATATATTGGCATTTGATTTCTTTTTAAAATAGCTAAAGCAAATACGGCCAACTGTGAGCATTTGCTAAATGTGAATGGTGGATATACGAGGGCTTATTATTCCCTGTAACATTTCATACGCTTGAAATATTCCATCATTTAATTTTTAAATTCTGAACATGAGTTGTGGGCTATCTCCTAGTGGTAACTTATTTTATTCTTTGTTCCTCCTCATTTTTTATAAAAAGCACATATTACTTTTCAGCCAGGTGTAAATGAAAGCTTCTTTTTAAGACTAAAAATATGTATAAGAAAGAATAGCAGGCAAATGATACTTTAACCACTTTGGGGGAAATTCTCTAAACAACTATTATTCCTGGTTTAGGCCAAGAGACAGAAAGTCACTAAAGGGCCTGACCAAGAGCTAAACCCTAAGGTTGGCACATTCTTGTGCAACCGGAGAGGAGGGAACACTCATCCCTACAGGTCATTCTTGGAGTGACCCCAGGGTGGTAAGCTTAATATTCAGCTGAATTTCTAAGAGCTCCAACAGATTTGGGAAAAACCATGTCTCATGCCGGAGGCCTAAACATCATCTTCAATAACTCCCAGTCTGCCTCTGAGCTCCCACTCACCCTGTGTCCTCAGTGGGGCCTCCCCTAACTCTCCACGCGGCTCCTGCAGCCCCTCATGCACCCCCCCACGGCTCTGACCAAGGTCACGGCAGGGGCCAGGCCTGACGCGTGGCACGGGCCCTCAGCAGGACACCTGTACCGACAGCCCACCTCCCACCCTGAAAACGAGTCATAAAACCCCAAAGGAAGGCATCGCCCAGCTCAGCACCATCCTTCACACAATGCCGAAAATTTACAAAGTGGTTCTATACAATAGTAAACATAGAGGAGACTTGAGGACTGGAATCCACCCGATGGCGGAGGGCTCCGCTCTGGAAACACTAGGTCTAGCTTGGTGAGCCATATGAATCTCCTTCCCGCTCACTGCAGAATTAGGGGAGCAGTTCCAATGGACAGCAGTGCAAAAAGTGAGCCTCTAACGCCGCACACAAACACAGAAAGAGAACATCAGATTTCAAACCCAAGGGAAACTTCGTATTAGCAGTGTAGCCGTTTATTCTCTTCCGAATAAAGAGCTCGCTCTTCCCTTAGGCCTTGATCATCTTATCACCTTGTAGCAGTGCAGTAACAGTGATATTGAGTGGTGGGCTCAATACAGGGTTTGTAACCTTGCTAATCTCATGTAAATTTCAATATAATTATTTCAAATCTTATATGCAATCAACTAAGCTCTGTGTGTGTTCAAATCCGAGATGCCTTTGTTCATTGACTCACACATCTCACTGCGTACCAAGCACTAAAGACATGGGAATGTCAAGATGTAGTCTTCACTAACAAGAAGATTATAATCTTTGGCAAAACAAATATTAAAAACAGACATAGGGTTTCCCTGGTGGCGCAGTGGTTGAGAGTCCGCCTGCCGATGTAGGGGTCACGGGTTCGTGCTCCGGTCCGGGAGGATCCCACATGCCACGGAGCGGCTGGGCCTGTTAGCCATGGCCGCTGAGCCTGCGCATCCAGAGCCTGTGCTCCGCAACGGGAGAGACCACAACAGTGAGAGGCCCGTGTACCGCAAAAAAAAAAAAAACAGACATAGATTGTAGGCAGTATGCCTGAAATATTAAGTAAAAAATTTATTTTAATGGTAAGTTGATGTTTAGCCCAAAAGGGTCAAATGATTCATGATACATACCATGTTTTCAACTCGGAGTTCAAATGGCATTGGGTTATATACCATCAGCTGAACTTCACACACATCTCCTTGAACCCACTGGAAATCTAGAAATACACACACACAGAAGAGTCCACGTTTTAGCTGGTGTTTCTGCACGTTTCACATGGTTTCAGATTACTGTCTGGCAATTTTTTTTCCAGTGAAGCAGTGGGCATTGCGATCATCCTGAGATACACAGTTTAAAGCTATTTTACCGCTACCTTTCTCCAATGCAAAGCACATCATCCCTGCCACTTGGATGCCTTGTGACTGATGCCTCCCTCCCTCAGTGCCAAACGCAGCTGCACGAAACTGGAATCAATCCAGACAGCACTATTCTTGGTGTAGAGCCATACGTCACACAGACCTTTGCGGGCCCAGAGGCTGGTACTTAGGAAGATGGCACTGTAGTCAATTTTAAGTGGCACATAGCGTGGTTTCTCTTTCCCCTCCCTAAGTTTGTGAGAGAAGATGGTGGCTTCTCCTCCCTGTCCACTCCCAGGTCAGCTGCAGTCCAACACCTATGGGAGGCAGAATTCTGAGATGACCCCCAAGACTCCCGGCCCCTGGTCCACATGCTGTGTCATCCTCTACCCCTGGGTGTGGAGATGACGATAGGCTATGTTATATAACAAGGGGAAGGGGGCTTCCATATGTGATGAAGGCCCCTAAGCAGTAGGCTCTGACTTAATCAATGGGAGATTATCCTAGGAGAGCCTGGCCTACTCAGGTGAGCACTTGGAAGGGAACACACCCATCCTGAGTGAAAAGATTCAAAGCATGAGAGGATGTACGGAGGAGGCCATGTGGCCAGGACCCAAGAACGGCTGCTATGAGCTGAAAGTGGTCCGGCTGACAGCCAGCAAGAGAACAGAGACGTCAGTCCTACAACCACAAGGAATGGATGAAGAACCTGAGGGAGCCTGGAAACAGATCCTTCCCAGTCGAGCCTCCAGATGAGAACACAGCCCCACCTGACACCTGGATTTCAGCCTGCAAGTCCTAGCAGAGGACCTAGCTAACACATGCTGGACTCATGACAGTAACAGTGAGAAAATAAACTTGTGTTCTTTAAGCCACTAAATTGGTGGTCACCTGTTACACACAAAAGAAAAGTAATAAGGTCCCCATCCCCACTCCACTGCCCTCTCCTCCCCTTAAGATTCTTCATTAGGCAAACTGGAAGGGGCTTCAGAACCAAGTAACACGTGTTGGGCAGGAGGTACTGTCCAGCCCTTGGAAGGCTGTCTCTTATTCCTCATAATGACCTGGTGAGGTAGATATTACAATCCCACTGTTACAAGGCAGGTACTCAAGGTCCAAAGAGGTTAATAAATGTGCTGGGAATCAGACAGCCAGTAAGTGGGGCAGCAGGGATTCAAGCCCAGGTCTTTGAACTCAGAGAAGTATCTAGACTGGACAGTGGTGGTTAAAGGGTTTTTTCTACAGTAGACACTAAGATTTACTGACTCGAATTATTCAGCTTTCACAGGCTTTCATAAAGACACCATTTTTCCCAGACACTTCACACCAGGTCGGTCCCCTGCACAGAGACTAAGACAGGTTGCACCAAACCTATGGCATCCTGAAATTGCATGCCATGAAGAAGGAGCCCACCAGGTGAGTTAGTTTTCAAGATGCTTTGCACAAGCAGGCGCCCATTTGAGCCTCTCGACAGTACAGTGAAGCAGTCAGCAGAGCACATTTCACCCTCGTTCGCCAACAAGGAACACTGAACCATCCACCATCGACGGCCCTAATGAATGAGGCAGCCGAGTCCAACTCCCGTGTGCCTGGCCCCAAAGCCTCTGCTGCTCCCAGGCTGCTGCTCTCCCCCCGTTGGCTCCAGAAACCCACCACTCTTCACCCAGCCTCAGGCTGGGAACCTCCGCGGGAGGGAGGGGTCACAGAAGTCCTTCTGCTGAGACACGGTGCTCCCACCCCCATCCTCAGCAGCATCACTGAGCCCATCACTGCCTCAGCGGCCAGCACCCCAGCCCTTCCTCACTGCCGATGAAAATGTCATTTGTTTTAACAGCTTGCTATGCCTGATGACGAAGGAACTGTTTGTCTTCTCTCCCACGGTCAAATAACCAGCATTTCAAAATTCATTTTCCTGGGGTTCTGAAAGGAATCGTTTATACTTGCACAGTCCTAGTCACTAAAGGTAAACCTAAGATAAATCCCTGATTACAGGAATAGTTATTTGTCTGAGAGGAGATCATCTCCTTCCTAAGCCTTAGTGTGTCAAAGCACACGGTGGGGGCTTCCCTGGGGGCGCAGTGGTTGAGAGTCCACCTGCCGATGCAGGGGACACGGGTTCGTGCCCCGGTCCGGGAAGATCCCACATGCCGCGGAGCGGCTGGGCCCGTGAGCCATGGCCGCTGAGCCTGTGCGTCCGGAGCCTGTGCTCCGCAACGGGAGAGGCCAAAGCAGTGAGAGGCCCGCGTACTGCAAAACAAAAAACAAAAAAAAAGCACACGGTGGGGCCCCTTCCTCGATATTTTGTCCCAGAAACCACAGGAAGGAACAGCACTGAAGGCTATGAAACACCCTCTGTATCGGGCCCTCTGCACACTGTATTGCACGGCCCCCACGTGTGTTCTTAGCCGTGGACAAACAACATCTTTCGGTGGCTCTTGTTGACAAGCTCCTCTCTTTCCACCACACTGGCTGGACCCATCTGGCAGGTGACACTCCTGATTTCTCACGGCATCCCCAGCACCTTGGACAGTGCACACGGTGCTGCTCAGAGCCTTGTGGGAAAGGCTGCTGGATACTTCAAGAACATTATCTCACTTGACCCTCAGAAGAATCCCCCTAGTGAGCTTCTGGCGCCCGGTCTCTGTAGACGGCACAACTGCAGCCCAGGGAGGCCCGGCGGCAGCCCAAGGCCATCTGACAGCTCCGGCCTGGCCAGGCCACCAAGCCTCCTCCGGGGCAGCTGTCGACCCGGGCGAGAAGCCCGGCTCCACCACCAAGTCCTGGCACAAATTATGCTCAGGACGTGTACAGCCATCACCTCGGCGTGGAGGCTAACTCGGACGACAGAGATGCTGGCAACACACAGATGGAAAGACTGATAAATTATTCCAAGATACAGTGGAAAACGGTCGTCTCAGGAACTGCCCTCAAGGGTTTCTTCTTCTCTAATATTCTGTGCCCCTTGCTGTGATAACTCCCCCAATGATAAGATTCGTTTATAGAGACTGGGATCCTAGGTTAGAGACATGCGATTCTTCAAACCTCCAGGCAGGTCCTCGCTGATGAGCCTGTTGCTGAAAAGATATTAGAAGCCACAGAATATCAATTACATGTCCGTACCCATGGGTCTGCAACAAATAGCATGCATTTTGGCTGAAGTTTCTGTTATATCCCCAGAAATCTTGCATCATCCACTGGATTTATCCTCAGCCCAGATGAACAGGTGCTTCCTTCTCACTGTTATGAGGAGCCGTATTTAAGGAAAAGGTCCCTGGGCTTTGAGTCACAAACCATGGACATAGCCTGAGCTCTGTCCTTACTAGCTACGTGACCTAGGGCAGGACTTTACAATCTCTCAGTCGTAATGTTCTCATCTGTAAGTTGGGAACACAACACTTGCAGCATCACACGGTCATGAGAATCGCTGGATATGGTGGAAGCCCTCTGCAGCAGATGCAGGGCGTTCTTTTCATACAAGGAAGCCTCAGAGGTTTCTGAAGATCAGAGAGGAAGAAAATCAAGAGGAAGGGCCAGCTGCGAGGGCAGGGACCCTGCAGCCACACTGTGCCAGGCTCGGGGGCCACATTCTGCTTAACGCTGTCTCTGTCTCCAATTTCCTCATAACGTTTGAACAAGGGGGCCCCACAAATCATGCAGCTGGTTCTGAGAAGGAGTCTCACTCTTCCAGTCCCCCAACTCGTCTCTGGAAGTTCCTCTAAACAAAATGGGTGAAAGTTTCCTAAAATGTCCTTTAGGGGAGAAAGCTTATCATCTTCCCTAACGAGATCCAAAAAGACCAGCCAGAGACTCCTAGGAGGTCCAAGAGACGAGCCTCATTAACTCTGTAATGACAGGTCCAGGTCCACCCAGGGGAAAAGGGGCCCAGAAAGTGACCTGCCCACCATCGAGAAACAGTGAGACTCGGACTGGAACAAGCCCCCCCACCACCACACCTCCAAAGAGATCAAAGGAGGCACCCACACTGGCAGACGTGCACTGCTCACCAGCATGCACTGGAGCGGGCCTGGGACCCGGCCTCCCTGCTCAACCACGATGTCCCCCCAGCTGCCCTGCTCCCAGACTCCCCAGCATGCTCTCCAGAGCAGAGAAGCAGTAGGGAGGCTGAGGCTGTCTTTCAAAATCGACAGACTGAAATGAGAATGTCAAAGCAGCTCAGTGCTTTGTGACCACCTAGAGGGGTGGGATAGGGAGGGTGGGAGGGAGGGAGACGCAAGGGGGAAGAGATATGGGAACATATGTATATGTATAACTGATTCACCTTGTTATAAAGCAGAAACTAACGCACCGTTGTAAAGCAATTATACTCCAATAAAGATGTAAAAAAAAAAAAAAAAAAGACTTGCCTTCACACAACAGAGGGCCTGCGGGGGGCGGGCCTGCCCCCCTGACAACCAGGAAACAGTTGCAGCTGGTCACTCGTTCTTTTTTTTTTTTTTTTTTTTTTTTTTGTGGTATGCAGGCCTCTCACTGTTGTGACCTCTCCCATTGCAGAGCACAGGCTCCGGACGCGCAGGCTCAGCAGCCATGGCTCACGGGCCCAGCCGCTCCGCGGCATGTGGGATCTTCCCGGACCGGGGCACGAACCCGCGTCCCCTGCATCGGCAGGCGGACTCTCAACCACTGCGCCACCAGGGAAGCCCCACTCGTTCTTTTTCACAGACATTTACTGCTCGTCCTTTGCTGGACCATGGAGAGGGGGCTGCATCCCCTGCCACTACCACCACCGCAGCCCAGGCTGCCACAGCTGTGGTCACCCTGCACCACCGCCACCGCCACCACCCAGGGGACCCCCAGGAGTGGAATGGCCCCTGCCCTCTTGCACCTTCACCCCCACTGGGGAGACCCTCATGGCAGCCGGCTGGCAGGGAAGTCAGGGAAACCTTCAGCCCAAGCAGCACAGGGGGAATGGCGGGTAGGGGTCAGAGGACTAAGAGGCAGTACCTGACCTCCGATATACACCTGTGTACACTGATTTGTTTCACCCTTACAATGCCTGATAAGTGATAGGGGCAGCCACGCCTACGTGATGGATGCGAGAACAAAAGAGCAAAATCATTTCCCAGGATGCAAATGGAAAACGTTCAAACAATATCAGAGAAAGTTCAAAATCCTGTCGTTTTAAATATATTTAGTTACTACCTGTCACTTGCCTCTAACTTCTACGTACACCTCACAACAGCAAGGACCACGCCCGCACTTCTCACCGTTAGAACCCACAGGGCTGGGCTGCCACATGCCTCACACACAGGGAAACTCAGGGGGAGTTAACTGATGGATGAGAGAAGGAACCAATGAACCAATGAAGGACTGAACCAAGAGACACGCACACGCGCACACACGCACATCAAGGCTGTAGCATGCTATATACTTAGGGCTTCCGCTTTCAGAAATGTACCAGAATTTACAATCAGATGCTATTTTTTAAGGGCATCACCCCATATTTCTTCCTTTATTTTCTTGTTTAACTAGAGCCCTCCGAGCCACACCCTAGAAGCCCACCTGCTCGTCTGGGCCAGCTCTGCTTCCTGAGCCTCCGGGAGGCCTTCCGAAGTCTCAGCTCGTTCCATACATGTGATCTCCCCAAACTCAACAGGTGAGTCCCAGGTGCTGCTGGCGGCAGACCTAGGTTCAGAGCGCTAGGATATTCAACTTCCCGGGTATTACTGTCTTGCTGTCAAAGCTGACCTGGAGGATGCGGGAGGTGGGCAGCTGTGTGTTATCATTGACTGAGGCCCATGCCAGGCATGCTGCACACATTAAGGAAAGCTGGAGGGCCCTGGTTAGAACAGCACACTTGATCTGAAAAACTGGGAGTTTCTCATTTCTCTGAGTTTGCTTCTTCATCTGGAAAAGGGAGGTAAAAATTACTTCCTCCAAAAATACCAGGAAAACTAACTGAGCTAAAATGTGACAGCACTATACAAAGCACAACTTGAATCAAAGAAATGGTGAGCATTACCAGAAAGCACAGGGTCGTTCTAGCACGCCTACCCTCACTATGCCCTCTGTCTTAGGGAACAGCTTAGAAACACTCATTTTTCAAGGTGTTCAGGTGGTTTAATACTTGTGAATGAGGTTTTTTATGAGATCTTTATAGACTCCAAGAAACTCTCCTGCTGGTGTGACTGTAAGGAATCTCCACCAAGGTTATGGGACGTGCGTCGTGCTTGGCCTTGAGCTCCACGGTACGGGGCAAAGGCTCTGCTGTGCAGTCAGTTACCCATCCTGAATCTCAGCTTCCTTGTCTGTAAAATGGGGTCACACCATC
Source organism: Phocoena sinus (assembly GCF_008692025.1). NCBI lineage: Eukaryota > Metazoa > Chordata > Mammalia > Artiodactyla > Phocoenidae > Phocoena > Phocoena sinus. Next base: position 76,281,387 of record NC_045779.1, read on the forward strand.
CACCCCACTCCTTCATTCACTCCACACTGTTCTAGCAGGGGGAGATGGGGAGGACGGGAACATAAACAGAGGGACGCATCTAGGTGCTGTGAAGGGCAACCGGCAGTGAGGGGAGAGTGGGGAGAAGCGGCCTGTGAGGTGCGGGTCAGAGGCGGCCTCTCTGAGCGGGGCCCGCAGAGTGAGCGAGGTGGGCAGGGGGTGAGCTCTAGGCAGAGGCGCAGCGAGCCCTGAGACTGGAACGAGACAGCACGTCCAAAGAACAGAAAGCAGCCGTGTGGCTGGAGCCGAGGGGCACGAGTGGAAAGGTGGGAGGTGAGTGGGAAAGGCAGAAAGAGCGTGGCTGGCGCTGTCAGGAGAGCCCGCCGCCCGGCTACGGGGTGTGACAGGACACGTGCATCCTGGGAAGAAGGGCCTCATGAGGTCAGGACGCCTTCTCCTACATCAGGGCTAAGAAGTTAAAGGAGGAAAAAGGACAGAATGAGAAGCGAGCGCTGACTTGCAAAAGCTTCGCACGACTTCTACTGAAAGCCCAACCAGTGACGGGCCTCTCAATCCTTTAGCTCTGTCACTGCGACTTGCAGGCACCACGATCTCAAAATGCGAGGGGCCCGAGGAAGGGAAAGCTGGCCAGGAATGAGGCCTGCAGCACGGCCAGGCTTTGGGAAGGACACGGAGGGAGCCCTGGGGTCCGCGGTGAGGAAGGAGAGGCGTGGCCGTGGGCTGGGACGTGGCTGGGGAGCCGAGCACACAGAGGGGCACACTGGAGATTCTCAGGAACGCGTGTTCCACTCCCGGTCAACCCCGAGACCATTCATCTCCCCTTGCTGAGTCACCAGGCATCTCGGAAGTGGCGATCCTTAGTGCGCTACAAAACAAGCGCTGTCAGCGTTCAAAGGGGAAAATGCTACGAGGTCCTTATGCCCCAGTCGGTCCTGAACATAAGTCAACCTTTAATCTCCTTTGATGATTCAGAAGTTACTCCAGGCCTTGGGAAATCACCCTAATCTCCTAGTACCTCTCTTCTGTAGTTTACATAAGTCTCAGATAACAGAGGTCTTCTGGTTTCTAGAACTTCCACAAAAACTGCCTTTTACGAAATAGATATCAAAAAGTCAGGTCTATAGGCAATGGCCTGGCTAAGGCAGCAAACTGAATAAACCTGTATGAGGGTATATACACACATGCACGAATGAACTGCAGTCAAGTCTCAAGCTTTAAAATCTAGAAGAGCCACCAGGAGCTGGGCAGCAGAGCACAGCCAGAAAGCCAGGATGGGCGGCCTACCTATTTTCCTGTTCCGCTCCTCCCCACGGTTGTGTGCGATGATCGGTGAGTAGATGAAGGGGCTCTTGGTCGACACGCTCTGGCCCAGCAAGCTTTTCATCTTCTGTGGCCGGAGGCTGGCAGGAAGGTTCAACAGTTTCACATGCCTGTGGTTCCAAAGGGAACAAAAATACTTCAGCTGCCTGTTCGCTTGGGTTCAGCGTAAATACGACCAGGTATCAGATGTTAGAACAACAGTAAATCAAGCAGCAGATAAACTGAGGGGAGGAAAAGTACTCAATTTCGCAGGACAAAGCGGAAGAAGGCTGCACACGACCCCTCCAGACCATCCCAGGGAGAGAAGACGTCCACGCCGGGCAGCAGCCACGCCCCTGGGCCACTGCACTGGGGCCAGAGGGGCCGCTGGAAACTGGTGACAGCAGGAGACAGTACACCCTTCAACCCCAGCACCTGTGACCTCCCTTGGGAGCAGCTGGGCAAGACAGGGCTCAGGGTCTGAAAAGCCCCGAGGCCTGAGGCTGAAGGGACAGGGTCGGGGAAGGGCTGGAAGGTGGGCGGGACCCTTACTGCTCCTCCCTCCCCATCCGCAGCCCCTTTGCAGGAGGTAAGGCCGGAGGGTGGCGAGGGGAAGCAGTGCACGTCCCTCGAGGGAGACAAACCACTTGAAGCGGTGCGCTGGCCTCCAGCTCTCTCCCTTCCTCTGTAAGGCCACAGGTGGACGTGGCCTGGATCACTGAGTAACCTCAGGGAGGTCAGCCACCCTGGAGAACTCACTGCCCAAATGGTATCAGACTCCGTGTGAGTGGGACTTAAATCTGGGTTGTAGTGACGGCTAATTTTTCTGAGATTTTAGGGATAATTTCTCTGCCACGGCACAGGCTAACCTATACTGACTATATATATATATATATATATATATATATATATATACCCTATAGAGACCCCTCACGGAATCCACAAAATCACGCCTTTCTCAGCTGAAGGACTCCCAGCCATCTAGGGCAACCCTGCCCGGCACACAGGCAACCCCAACACACTCAACCGTCACTGACAGCTCCCCGAGCCCAGCCCCGGGAGAGTGAGGGTCACGCGCGTGACTCCCACCTATGCCCACAACGATGCAAGGAAGCAGACGGTGCTTGCACACCAAAGCCCTTCAAACCAAGGGTTGTATCTTGCACACTTTCTCTGACTCTTCTTGTCCTTGCAAACCCCTCTGGCATGCTTTTCTCGTGCGGGATCAGAATCACTTTGCTTTCTATCTGTTGCAGTTGAGTTGTGAGCTTTCCAAGGACAGGGGTACCCAGGGCCCCATTTGCCTCTCCAGTACTGTCGCAATACTTCAATGTAGAGCTCTCGATAAATGTTGCGTGAATAAACTCCCAAAAGCTGGATTTCAACCTCAGCTTCCAAATCTTCCAAAACCGTATATTTAAGGCTAAGCAGTTTATCCCTAACAGTTGCAAATCCCAGCCCTTTGTGCACATTCAAAAAATACCAGCTGCGCTGCACTGGGACGAGGGTGGGCAAGCCCTCGCACTGGCCGAGATGCCACGTCTGATGTGCATCTAACACCCTCCACATCCAACCCAGGGGGGTTCGCCTGCTCCCGAGAAGCAGCTTCAACAGACACAGACCTGACTGCAGTCTGAAGGACCTACAGCTGGGCAACGGGCACAGAGGGCTTCATCTGCCTGGACCTCAACCCTCTCACTTGCAAAACAGGAAAACTAATCGGCACCTGATAACGCTCTGCAGAAGGAGGACACCTCCTTTCCCCCGTTCCATGCTTCCATGAGGAGGGACATCCTTAGGGTAGTGGTCCTAACCTCGCTCTTGCCCACCCTCACTCCTCCCAAGGGAGGTGCTAAATTTGGAAGGAGAACCAGCGTGTGCACCTCTCAGGCCCCGCCGCGAGCACGTATTCAGTCCTGCTCTCTGCGCGGACAGAACAGGGCCTGTCTCACAAAAAAGCACACCGTCACCCGGCTCTGCCAGAGGCTGGGGCACAGGTGGACAGCCCTGAGCCACTGCCATCCACCTGAGACAGACGCTTCTTTCTGCTGATTCCAAACTCAGGCAGAGAAGGGGAGTGGTCTGAAGCAGAAACCTTCGTACCTTCGCAGGGTACTTTGAGGACTGAGTTAACACACGTCAAGCACCTGTAATAGTGCCTGTCCCCTAGCAGGTGCACAAAAGCCTTTCTCTTTCCTCCCTAAAACAACACTCGTTTACAGGCACAGAGAGCCAAGTCCCTGCGCAAAGATCACAACACCGCACCGGGACAAAGAAGCGAAGTGCTGGTCCCAGTGATGTTGAGAGCAACCTGGGAACCTTAGACCAGCACCGTCCACTCGAGCCTTTAAGTTTACTCATCTGTAAAATGATACCATTTTCTTGCAACACAAATAGCATTCTACTCTGTGCCACCGTTGCCACCTAAAAATGAGATGTCTTCTGTGATTCTAGGAATCATGCACACAAGCACAGAAATTCCAGATCACATAAAAGCTTATTAAAATATGCAGAGGAATTCTGAGGGCATGGTCAGCCAGAAAAGTAACCCGACAAGCAGTCATGGCATTCATTTATAACTCAAAACCTAGCATCAAATGTCTGTTTATAAAATGTACCCAGAGAAACAATCATTCAAGGCACCTGACCTAAAGGAAATATAATTCATTTAGCATAAATTTCTGTGGAACTAATAATATTATATTTGGTTTATGAAGCTGCCAACAGTAAAGAAGAATTCCAGGGATGAAGTGTCCAAACCAAGGATTATTTTTAGGGATTCCACTTGGAAACAGTTGACATTTTAAAATCTGACTTCTCAGTATACCGTGGCTAATTAGGACCATGCAAAGCAGTGGTGGAACACTAATTAGGAAAGTGATATAAAACATATTGGTGGGAAGAATGACACAGGAAAAAACAGCTCACTTTTTCTTTCTTGGTTTTTAATTCCTCTAGCTTATTCACAGGGGAGACATATCTAAGAAAGTCCCAGGGCTTCCCTGGTGGCGCATTGGTTAAGAATCCACCTGCCAACGCAGGGGACACGGGTTCGAGCCCTGGTCCGGGAAGATACCACATGCCACGGAGCAACTAAGCCCGTGCACCACAACTACTGAGCCTGTGCTCTAGAGCCCGCGAGCCACAACTACTGAGCCCATGCGCCACAACTACTGAAGCCCGCGCGCCTAGAGCCCGTGCTCTGCAACAAGAGAAGCCACCGCAATGAGAAGCCCGCACACCACAACAAAGAGTAGCCCCTGCTCGCCACAACTAGAGAAAGCCCACGTGCAGTGACGAAGACCCAATGCAGCCAAAAATAAATCAAATCAAATAAAATAAATAAATTTATTAAAAAAAAAAAAAGAACCTCCTGGATATCTCTGCACAGATGGGCAATGGCCAAAGCTGGCCACACCTTCCACATTTGGAACAAAGTGAGGTCATCTACTGTCTCAAGTCCGGGCATGACGGAGACAGCTGGAGAGGACCCCCCACGCCAGTCAGGGCAGTGGTGCAAGGCTTCCCGCTCAGACTCCCCATTGACACCACACATTTCTCATTTTATTCGAGAAGCTCAGGTTTGAGGAATTCGTAAGGAGGCTGTGGGCCTGGCGATTACTCCAAGTGAGACAGAAGATTCAGGACGTGGCTGTGAACCTGGTGAGATCACGGAGCCGCATCCTGATGGGCATCCGGGAGGCTGGCCCTGCCCTGCTTCACAAACCAAGAAAAACTGCCCTGATAGCGTGGCCTCTAAGCCCCTTTCTGAATAAACACCTGAAATCCTTCCTCAAATACAATTAACTTAAAACCTGGAGTTTTAAAAGTACCAAGGCCGGGCTTCCCTGGTGGCGCAGTGGTTGAGAGTCCGCCTGCTGATGCAGGGGACACGGGTTCGTGCCCCGGTCCGGGAGGATCCCACATGCCGCGGAGCGGCTGGGCCCGTGAGCCATGGCCGCTGGGCCTGCGCGTCCGGAGCCTGTGCTCAGCAACGGGAGAGGCCACAACAGTGAGAGGCCCGTGCACAGCACAAAAAAAAAAAAAAAAAAAAAAAAAAAAAAAAAAAAAAAGTACCAAGGCCACTCAGAACGACTCCAGGCTTGTCCTGACTGGAGGGTTTCGATCCTTATCAATTAAAGCAGCCTCATCCACCCTGGCTCTCTGCCAGGCTGAAGCTCAAGGTCAGCTTGTCAAAGAAACAATCAGTTCATCCCCACCCCACCCCCGTCTCACCCCAAATTAAAGACCCACTGGTTTCCTGTAAATGGCATCTAAACTCTACCCCAATTTCTTCTTTAACAATTCACAACTTGTAGTGTGTGAACAATCTACAGGATTATTAGTGGCTTTTGCATACATTATTGTTTTTGTGAAGTTTGTAAGGAGTAACATGAACTTCTCTCTGCTTTAACTCTGGACAGTAGTAACGGATATGGGTTTGGCAGTCTCCTGGCACATGGGATCTTGGCATGTTGACCATCACTGAGTCCCTGGCCCTTAGCATTGAGCCAAGCACATCTCAGGCACTCTATAAATATCTGATTAGTTGAATTTCAGAACAGAATTAAAACAGGGATCTATACTGGCCCTTTTTTAAATTAAATTGCATCGTGATTACTTGACACAACTTTTGGGTGAACCCAGTTCATGCTCCCATGCTACACAGAACAAGTAAATATTTTCCTATAAATTGATGAAATGCCTTTATTGTTAAAAACAAGGAAAGTCCTCACCAGAAAAAAAGGCTCCACTCATCTCTTCCAAAACCAGAAGTATAACTATGAGGCACCACTAACATTAAATTAGCGCATGCCTAACAATTCTATTCAGCAAGTCTGATCATTTACTCATGAATGTGGATATTTTTCAGGAGCTTCCGTCTTCAAAGCCCTTCCTATAGCTACAGGGGGTGTCTTGCAATGACTGACTTGAATTTTTGTTTTGAATTAAACTGACTTAAACATTAAGTCCATGTTTTCCAGGCATAGGCCCTTGAAACATTTGGTTAGAACATTAAAATAGTCCCAGACTAGTTTTCTAAGAAAAAACATTGGCCGGGTCCATGGGTACTGTGTCAGCCCTCTCCAGAGAGAGATGAGGAACACTGATTGTGTGAGAGAGCAACAATCCCACACGCAGTGTGAACACAACCATTCCACACAAAGTCACACAACACCTACGCTGCTCCAGGTCCTGACTGAACACCAGTAATATGGGTCTGCCACCCTCAGTCAGCATCACAGAGCACCTACCATCGCCCTTTTTTTCTCCTGAGAATATAACTTTGAATTCTCTGCTGCCTGACTCTTGCCAAAAGCTGACTTACGAGAAATCACCTTCATGAAGGAGTGCTTGATGTATAAACAGTCCGTCCATTACACTACGTATGGCTGGGACAGTCCAGACTGCTGTATTAGAGTGCTCGTCTTAGCTCAGGCTGCTCTAACAGAATACCAGAGTCCGGGCACCTTAAACAACAATACTCATTTCTCACAGTCTGGAGGCTGAAGTCTGAGACCAGTGTGCCGGCATGATCGGGTTCTGCTGAGGGCCCTCTCCCTGGCTCACAGACATGGTCACTGTATCCTCACGTGGAGAAGAGAAAGAGCTCTGGTCCCTTCATCTCCTTATAAGGGCACTAATCCCATCATGGGGGCCCCATCCTCGTGACCCCATCTAAACCTAATCAGCCCCCAAAGGCCTCACCTCCAAATATCATCCCACTGGGGTCAGGTCATTGGCAGATGAATTTTGGGGGGACACATACACACAGTCCACAGCAGAGCTGCATGTTTGGACCACACTGCTCTGTCCTCTGGGAGAGCTGGGTGCACCCAACCCCCTCTGGCATCAAGCCTGTAGTTTGCACTGAGGAATGCCACGAACAAAACAACCATGAGAACCTGCTTCAGATTTTTGTAGGGATATTTTTGAGGACATTATTCAATATGTTCCCTTTAAGAGAACCCACAAGAGGGGTTTCCACAAGCCTCCTTACTGTGAAGAGGTGTATTTCTCCAGTGTGACTGGTTTGTGTCTGCTTATGAGACAGAGAGTCTTGTAACCAATCACATTTCCTCCTATACCCATTGTTAATTATTGACATATGATTAACAGAATCATGCTTTTCCCCATCTCCAGCCATTATGTAGGACCCTTACTTACCTTTCACTCTGGTGACTTTATCTTTAACATAACATTTCTATGAGCTGCCTCAAATGTTTTATGAAAACACGGCAGAATGTGTTCCTGCATCACAATTACTTGAAACCATTCTGGGGCGAGCCCAGTTCATGCTAGACTAAGATCTGAAGGGCAAGCTTATTTGTTGATGAGAATAGATGGGAAAGAAGCTTCCTTCCCCTTTCCCTCCCGCCCCAGCAATTCAGCCCTGAGTCCATTACGGAGGGCAAAGCCAGGTACGCATCTGAGCAGGCGACAGGGCAGAGGGCACGCTGGCCGGAGTGGGACAAGAGGGGCCTGGGGGGCTGGGGCAGCAGCACAGCCTGGCCATCAGAGCTCCCCATGGGGAGGGAGGTCAACCTGATAACCACTGGTAACCAGCAGGGGAACTGACCAAATGAGTAACCATACTGAGGCTAATGAGAAGGGAGTTACAGATTTAAGAAAAGTAGAAGGATCCCCTAAGATGCTGGGTGGAACCGGAGGTATCAGTATGAACTCACGGTTTCCAATACACAGAAATAGATGCAGAAATAACCATGGACATGAACATGCAGTGAGTAACGTATGTATATAAATAGATATTGCTTAGTTCTATCCACTGCGAGCAGCAATACCCCAATGGTAAGGAGCACACACAGCACCCAGATCTTAACTTAAATTCCATTCTCCACTGAAAGGACCAGGGCTCTTGGAAGAAATGGCTAACGCAGGGCTGGGAGCAGGGACTCAGATCTGAGTCCATAACCCCAGCAGAGGCAGTGGAGAGCAAAGGGCATTTGTGGAGGCTCCTGAAAGAAAGAAGCTTCGTCTTTCCCCCACAGGTGTTGCCTCTCTCTTCTCCTGGACAGTGCAGGATGAGGAGCTGCGGCTGCCCCCCTGATGCCACCCGGGGCCTGAGACTAAAGCCTCACTGCAGAGGGCACAGCTGAGAGGGGAGAGAAGACAGGTTCCGATGTGGTGGCCTGAAGCCTGGCCCCAGCCCTGCCTGAATCCCTCTCCTGGACTTTGTAGGTGTATGTGCCATAAATTCCCTTTTGCCTAAGATAGTCTAGGTCAAGTATTCTGCCAACTGCTATGCAAAGAATTCTGATGGGTAGACCTGTTCACTCACTCAACACACATGAGCACCCAAGGGCTACAAAGACAAAGCCCTCTTCAGGTAGCCCTCAGTCAAAAAGAACAAAGAGGTATCGTATAATCAAGTTCTGTAAATGAAACAGAAGAAAGACATAAGAGATACTGCTGGCTGGCTAACCCAGCACCATTTCTGACCCCCTTCTCCCCATACCACCTACAGTACAGAGACTGGGAGAGCTAAACATGTATTTCCTCAGTCTCTCTTACAACTAGCGGTGGCCGCGAGATGCACTCCTGGTCAAGGAGACTGGGGCAGAAGCCTACTATGAATCCGTCCAGATCATTTTTGCTTTCCTAGTAAACAAAAGATAGGCTCCCTGGCCCTGCCCCTTCTTCCTTCATCCTGTCTTGGATGTTGATGTGTTATCTGGAGCTGCAGCAGCCATTTGGTCATCAGGAGGTAAAGACAGAGTTGCAGAGAGGCCACCTGTCTCCAAGTTCTTAATAAATAAGAAAAATCACCTCTTATTTGTGATCCACTGCTAGGTTTTCAACTCTTTGCACTGAAATAATTGGTAATTTATACAGAAGGTATAATTATTTCTATCTGGGTAGCTCTAGAAAAAGGCTTTATGGAGGAGATAATCCTTGAACTAAATCTTGAAAGATGCCTGAATGTCACCAGGCAGAGCAAGGGAGGGAAAGGCACTGCAAGCAGAAGGTGGAGCCTGAGCAGAGGAATGAAACCCTCCGCACATTCTGCCTACTCAGTGATTCCAGAAGGGCGTGCAGGGCTGGGGGTCCAGGAAGGGGCTCACAGTCAGTCTGGAGACAGAGCAGGCCACAGACGGTCTTGTAAGCCACTCAAAGCAAGCGAGGTGGAGGCGCCCCCCCGGGCCTGTGCGCAGGGGTGAACAGTCTAGGAAAGTGGGCCCTACCGGATGCGGGTAAGTGCGAGTGCCACAAGGCCTGGTTGGCCTCCACTGCACAGAGGGCCACGTCTCGGCCACGGAACCGGGCAGACACGGGCTTGCGGGGCTCCGCCGGCAGACAAGCACGTGACCATGGCAGTTCTCCGATGGCCCTGGCCTGATTCTCTGGTCTATAAAACACACTTCACAGGCGATGGCTGCGACTTAACGAGACGACGGACCAGATACACAGCCAACCTAAACCAGGAACTCTTCTAGAGATCTGCATCCCTGATCAGACCAAAGACAGACGCTGGGAGCGAAGTTCACCTTCCGCACCCCAGCCAGCCTGTCCTACCTGACGATGGGAAGTTTGGTGAAGGGCACCGGGGGCAGTGTGAGGCCATCGGGGAGGGTGATGAGCTCCATGGTTCCGGGACACTTGGAGGTATAGTTCTCCAGGCTTTGCGTCACGTCCTTTTTTTCTGATGAGAAAATAAAAACAAAATAAAGGTTAATTAAACTAAAGAAAAGGGGGAGTGGGGGGGGGGGGGTTGTTTTGCTCTATTTTATTTTTTTGAGCAAAAATAAAATTCTTAACCCAAATATTTAACAGTCCGGTGAGTCCAGTCTTCTGAGAGAAATAAAGGGGCAGTGACCAAAAGAGACAAAAAGAAAATAGCAGCTTTATTCAATTTACTTAAATAATCACTAGCAGCTGCTCCATTTAAAGGCCTGTGGATAAAAAGGAAAGTGAGTTACCATCTTCCAGGAGATTTCATTTTCCAAGATAATAAATCCTTATCAAATTCCAAGAAGGTCAATGGGCAGGCAGGACTGGAGAATATTTTATTACTTAATAAATATTTTTCCAGCAATTACTAGGTACCAAGCGAAATGCCAGGCCCTGTCCCCAAGGAGTGTACAGTCCATCTGTATAACAGATATTTAAGCAAATAATTACAAACCAGTATTTTTATGTAAAAGTAGAGCTTTGTGAGATAAGGCTGGCTTTCTCCACCCCATCCCTGCCCCTCTCACTAGGAGGGAGGAGAAGAGGATGCAGGTGCAGGCAATGGTGAATAATGTTTGCTTGTTTGTCGCCCATGACGCAGCCTAGGCACGTGCTCACCGGCTCTGTAACACTCTGGAGCTCAAGGGCGCTTCCTGCTGGAAAACTCGAAGTAACTCGGGAAGGCAGGCATCACTGTGCCCATTTTGCAAACGAGAAAACCGAGCCCAACTGAAGTTAAAGTCGTGTCAAAAATCCCGTGTTTGGCCCTCAGCCTGTGATCTCCACACTCCCACACTGTTTGGAAGAATTAAGGAGTCAGGGATCGGGGATTCACTCCTGGCCTGTTTCCTGTCACTGCTGGCAGGGAGGGTGGAGGACCCGGAGAGAAGAGGGACAGAGCGGCGCAGCCATGGGGGCGAGACTTCGGGCCACGAAGTTAGACCAGGTTCCAGTACATGGCTTGGTCTTTCCCCATCTGTGGTGTGACCACCTGATGGGAAACCTTAACCTCCCATTTAAAGAATTTCTAAGGGTGAATTAAAAACAGTGGCTGGTGGACATGCGACTGAGCTCAGAGGAACGATGACACCGTCACCACTGTCATACCGGTGCCTGCAGGGAATTCGAGGACGTCACAGAGAGTGGTGCAGGGCTGCGCGGTGAGGCTGCCGGCTCCGCTGACCGGCGACCCTACAAAACAAGATCCAGGCAGAGAATGCCTAGATCTCAGGCACATATATTAACGGGTTAACTGTGCCACGGGGCTTTTCTGTGTCTAAGCATCATTCCTTAGAGAGCAAGGGGGCAGAAAAGCAACCAGAATTAATCTGGATATGACACAGTAATGTTAATTTGCAGCACGAACAAAATTCTTTAAATAATCAAATCATCTTCAATTTACAGGTGACAAATCTCCCAAGGGGCTCCCGCTGATAACATATAAGAGACCTAATTTGCCTAATGTTGGGTAGAGCACTCGTGGTTTAGGTACCTTATTGTAAGGCTGAATTATGCCCTCCCAGTAAACCCTGCTGAAATGAAGAAAGGAATGAACCTATTAATGATGCCCGATGCCACCTGCAAAGCTACCCAAGGAGGAATAGTACCCGGGGTGTCCTACTCAGCTGCCTGCATAGAACAGGACGGACGCGCGGGGACGCACTGCGGGATCTCCTTCTGGGAATCTCCCGTGTCTGTGCTTTAGCCTCTTCTTCTGGGCACTGTTCCCTGGAAGACTTTCCCATGTGGGGTATAAGACTGGCTGTGGAAGCCAGGTGAAGCGGTCAACGCCCCATATGCATTTAGTCCCCTCGGTTTCAACAGGGCCCTGCCCTCCAGCTGTGCCTGTGACTCTAGCACACGTTTTCTTTTTACTCCGTCAGGCGAAATCCTAATGTTCTGTGGAGACGGCAGAGGGACAGCCACCTGCTTCCGGAGCAGAGAAGGAGATCTGGGGACACAATCAACTCATGAGATGCTTTACAGCTAATTCTCCCACCGTCACGGCCCTCATCACATCACCCCCAGAGCACCGCTGCCTTCTGGGGCCTCTTCCCTGCCTTCCCACTACCTGACAACTTCACTGTCACTTTAGCGGGGTTTGCAGGGTTAAATGCTTATGTTCAATTGTCAGTGTGGTCCATCCGTTAGAAAGTTCTCATCAACCTTCCTCCTGACGGATCTGAGCACCTGCTGTACGTTGTTGCCCAGATCTATTTTTATCAAGGATTCCAAAGTGGTAATTTTTTAATTCTCTAATTAAAAAGGATTTTCCCTCATCAACCGTTTGGTGATCCTGAAACAGACGACACAGAAAGGAGGGCTGACAAATGAGTCTGTCCCTTCATTTACTGGAGAGAGAACTGGTGTCCCTGCCACCTCCAAAGATAACCAGTAAGTCGTATATGACTCAGTATCACTATGCACGGGTGGCTTTTTATATATTTGGTATTTCAGTCGGCTTCCATCACATTCTTTTTTTTTTTTTTCATCACATTCTTTTTTGATGTTCAAACTGTCCCATGTTCGGCCAGCGGGAGCCCTTGCAGGTTGGTTCCTATGTCTTTAGAGAAGGCCCAAGATGGTCGACAGCTTGCTATCATTCTGGCTCATTTCCAGCCTCAGGCCTAGAATCTGTTTTCCAAGGAGCGCAGGATCTTTTCAGTGTTTAGAGATCAGAATCTGGAGTCTGGGTGCTCAATGCCACCAGATTCTCCTTGTCTCTCTAGGTCTTGACAAAACACAGGTCCACTTACCAAATTTTTTAAGTGGTGAGACTGTGATTTTTTTCTTTAAATTTTGTTTAAGTTCTGACAGCTAAAAATCAAGGTCATTGGACTACAAGTTCCTTAAAGGGAGAGCATCTTGTCACCTTTTTTGGTTTTCCCCTAATTTGTCAAGAGTAGTTAGATGACAAAAGGTGTTAAAGAGCTATGTGTTAGTTGGCTGGCCTCATTTATCCAAAGAGGTAGGACAGAATCAATCTGTGGGCAAGAGTAAAATAAAACAATAAAATGAGAGAAACAGGGGCTTCCCTGGTGGCGCAGTGGTTGAGAATCTGCCTGCCAATGCAGGGGACACGGGTTCGAGCCCTGGTCTGGGAAGATCCCACATGCCGCAGAGCAACTGGACCCGTGAGCCACAATTACTGAGCCTGCGCGTCTGGAGCCTGTGCTCCGCAGCAAGAGAGGCCGCGACAGTGAGAGGCCCGCGCACCGCGATGAAGAGTGGCCCCCGCTTGCCACAACTAGAGAAAGCCCTCACACAGAAACGAAGACCCAACACAGCCATAAATAAATAAATAAAAATATTTAAAAAAAAAATGAGAGAAACAGCCAATGATTCACCAACAGAGGCCAGGCTGTGCAGGCTGACCACCTCCTCACCTTTTCTTTGTGCACCTTACTGCGGTGGGAACCACAAAGGAGCTCTGGGTGCTACGTGTCGATACTAAGGACCGTGGCCCCCACCGAGGTGATTCTTCTCCAGGTATTTTCTACTTCAACAAGCAGCTGAAATAATCATGTGATGCATTCCACCGCTCACGACTACTCGTATCACTTTTTCTTCACTCATCAAGTTACTATTTTCCTTCCTCTTCGTTTAACCTTACTTGACTTTACTCATTCAAGCCCTCATCCACTCAGCTTTCATCAAACACCTACTATGCGCCCACAGCATTGAGCACCAGGCACACAGAAGCATGACAGGCTCTACTTTTGGGGTGTCCCAAGTTGAAGGAGCACACAATGTCAAAAGAGGACATTACGACTCCTTATCAGTGACTTTACAGAGGCAGGATCAAAGTCTGGGAGAAGAGCACATGGGGCATGTAATTTGGCCAAAGAAGGTTTTATAGAAGAGGCAACATTTGGTCTTTGCCAAGGGTCCTGGGACTCAGAGCAAAAACAATGAGTGCGTTATTTGGACGTTTTGCTATGTTATAAGGAAAATGTGACAAAAATACGGACAGAGGATGAATAATGACATATCATTGTAAGCTGTACATACACAAGAGAACTTGACAGAGAAGCTGTCTGAGGCACGTGCGAGAGGGAATCGGCTAAGGCTGGTGACGTCTGTGGACATCAAGGGCTGAATGGCAGCACGGGGACCTGCATGGGAACGGCGACGGGACTGCCGCGGGCGAAGACGGTACAGGCTTTGCGGCACGTTGACTGTCAAATCTTGATACTTCACACCGGTCTACAATGCGGGACCTTCTCTGGAACACAGGACTCCTCAGAGGCTTGTGACAGTTGCTGTAGAAATTTCACTACTGACAACAGATGATGAATACACGGCTGCTGGGCAGAAAAGGAGGCTTTGTGTCCAAGGGAAGAAATGTAGAAACACTCAGACAAAAACTGACAGACTAAGCTCAGGTCTGCTGCAGGCAGTTTTCACCTCTACAGCACGTCCACAGGGGCCAGCACTGTTCTTAGCACAAAGCGCTGCAGAAATACTTGCAGTCCTTACCCACAATTATGCATACTGAGCACGTGCTCTGCACCGAATCTTGTACTAGGCTCTCTAGAGTATAAAATCTTCAAGGCAGGGCTTCCCTGGTGGCGCAGTGGTTGAGAGTCCGCCTGCCGATGCAGGGGACACGGGTTCGCGCCCCGGTCCAGGAAGATCCCACATGCCGCGGGGCGGCTGGGCCCGTGAGCCATGGCCGCTGAACCTGCGCGTCCGGAGCCTGTGCTCCGCAACGGGAGAGGCCACAGCAGTGAGAGGTCCGCGTTCCGAAAAGCAAGGGATCCTGCGACACAGCAGAACTTCAAAATTTTTTCATGCAAAATAGGTATACCCTCCCACAAAATTCCTATCCTGGAGGGAGAGCTTGGGCATTATTATCTCCCTTTTAAAGGTGATAAAAATGAACTCAGGGACAACCTGGGAAATTTGATTGTGGAATAGTGCTAAACGCTACCAAAACAATTATTAATGTTTGGGTATAACATTAACATTGTGGTTATATTAGGAAATGTCCATTTTTTTTTAGCAATGCATACTAAAGAGTGAAGGTGTACAATGAAATGATGCCTCTGGGATTTTCTTTAAAGTAATTCAACAAATAGAAAAAGTCAGAGATGAAGTAAATATATAAAGATCTTGATAACCATCGAATCTGGGTGACTGTTACATGCGGACTCATTGTATCGTTCCTTACACCTCTGTTTGAAATTATTTCATAGTAAAGATACTTAACGAGCTTGAGGAAGGGAAATGATTTGCTCGAGGTCATACAGAGAGGAACAGATTTGAGACTCAGATGCCAGCTGACTGAGTCTTCCCATCCCCACAGATTAGGCCTGACCACAGAGAGCCGGAGCTACCAAAACAGATAAAAGAGCTCAAGGCCATGGTGGCTGCTAACCTTTGTTCCACGTGCCAAACTGGAATGAAGCCTGTGATCAATCTGAACGTTCTCCTAAGCACATGACTTGGTCAGTGGGAAGTGATGACTCCTTAATTAATCTCACTAAAAATCAACTGTCTTAGTCTACTCTGGCTGCCATAACGAAAGACCATGGATGGTAGCTTAAACAATAAACATTTACTTCTCACAGTTCTGCAGGCTGGGAAGTCCAAGATCAAGGTGCCAGTGGGTTCAATTCCTGGTTTTCAGACATCCACTTCTCACTGTGTCCTCACCTGGCCTTTCCTCAGGTGCATGGGCACAGAGGGAGAAAGAGCTCTGTGTCTCCTCCTCTTCTCGTAGGGCACTAATCCCAACGTGAGAGTCCCACCCGCTTGACCTAATCTAAACCCAATCACCTCCCAAAGACCCCACCTCCAAATACAATCACACTGGGAGTCAGGACTTCAATACATGAATTTGGAGGGGACACAAACATTTAGCCCACAATATCGATAGATCTTATTCAATTCCAATCACAACATCCAACAATTATTTCAGCCCAACTAGAGCACCTAATACAGTTGAGAGTTTTTTCCAACCCACAAATTAAAGAAATCATGAAAACAGAACATTTTTAATAAACGCCTAGTTGCCACCAAACTAGATTGTTCCTTATAGAAGCAGAAAATATGATCACCAAAACTTTTGACCACAGGCCATTTGCCATTTCAAGACTTGACCCTGACATGAAAACCAGCGCATCATGATTTTACAGTTTGTCTCTTCTTGTCTCTTCTAAGTGATAATCTGAGACAACCACGTGCGCATTAAGTCAGTTATGGTATTAAAAACAGGTAGAGAACAGAAATAAGAGGAAAAAGTACATTTTTTCTTCCAAACCTGAAATAAGAAAACTAAAGGAAGAGGAGGGAGAAAAAAAAAAGAATACAGGGAAGAGGAGGAAAAAAAAGAATACAGAGGCAAAAGTACAGGTATGGCCTGATACGGTCTGAAATGATACCTTGAGGATCGATTCTGACACCTTCACTTATAGAAATAAAAAACACAGTTAGTCTTTGAGTTGCTTTCAAAAGAATATTATTGCTCTTTCCATATCATAATGCTGAGATCTCTTAGAGGGTCCCAGTAAGCAGGACCCCTCTTGTCCAGCTCGTTTCTAAAAATAAGTTGACAAAACAAAGAGAAAAGGTAGAGGCTAAAACATCAACATTACTACCATGTACAGACCATGCTAAAGGCCACAACACAGTTTCTTAGAAAGTGCAACTCCTTGCTGACACCAAGAATTGGGCACATAGACCTTCCTGCCTAGACACAGGCTGTGCTGAACGGGGCACGCCCCCACCGCCCACCCAGAGGAGGCCAGGCCTGACCTCCAGCACTGAGCACAGAGAAGCACTTCCCGAGAGGAAGCAGAGCAGAGCGAGGTAAGCTAACGGATCACACTGGTTATTGGGACCAATCCTGGCATCAGGTAAATCATTCCACCTCTCCAGGGATGGAGTGGGGAGGCCTGCACTCACTCTGAGTTCCCTTCGAGGGAAAGGGACATTAGGGATTGTGGAGATTATGATTCTCCACTCACAAATAAGTGTATGTGATGCCATTTTACTAAGACACAAGTGAGCTTCAGGAAGGAGTGATTAGCTCAAAGCTACAACACTAGTAGTCTGGGAAGGTGGGGATCACCCTCAATCCGGGATCTCTGTAACACTACACCTGTCCATCCAACAGCACCTCACTGCCGGTGAAAAAGTTAATCTCCACTACAAACACCGCTGTGACAACTTCCACCGCTGGAGTAGCTCACAGCAAACAACACTGCCACCAAGAACTAAAAGAGCCATAACAAAAGTATTACAGAAGAGGAGGGGCACCGGAGAGTTGTCAAGGCAACAAAGATTTGAGAGTCCAGAGGGAAGGGACACTCATGAAGATGAACCCCCTTCCTGCATCCACTTCGTCCCTGGGAGCGTGTGTGGATTCTAGGCATGGAGAGAACCACCGCCAAGAGGCTGAGCAGCCAGGAGAGCCCGCGGCTTCCTCATGGGGCAGGGAGAGCAACCGCATGTCACCGAGCCAGCGGGCCCGGAGCCAGGTGCCCGGGAGGAGCTGGGTCCCCGGACTCACTGCACGGGTTCCCCTGGGGCTTTTTCCAATCAGCTCTGCAGGCCTGAAGGCTGCCAAATCCATCTGAAAGTGACTCAGAAGAGAGGGCAGGTCAAATGGAAAGGGTGACACCAGATGGCCTTGCCACACCACGGGAACAGCTGCATGAGGTATAAAAGGGGCCTTTTCAAAATCCATCAGAAGGGGAACGTAAATGAACTAAATTCTGGAGAGCGGCAGGCCTCTCCCAGGAGAAAAGACCCACAGCTGCTTTCGTCCCTGGCAGAGCAGTAGGAGGAAATGGGGAGTCAGACAAAGAGGAAGGGAAGGAGAAAAGAGCTGAACTTTTCACAAACTACTCCCAACTGCCCACGGTGGGGACAACGGATTCCAACTCACAGGAACCCAGCCACCAAGCAAGTCTACACACTCATCCTTTCCCTGGGCCTTCGCAGAGGGTGTAGCACACTGCAGGCTGGGGGCTGAGAGGAAGACCCCCTCCTGAGGTGCTCAGAACCTTCCCCAGATGTAAGGCAGCTGCCTGCAGAAATCTGGGCAAGCCAGAAGAGCTGAGAGGTGCACTGAGGCGCAATGCACTTTCTCCAAGTAAAAGCAGAGAGGCCTGCTGAGCCCGGGGCAGGAGGAGGAGAGGGACCCCTTCCTCCAAGGCCAAGGCCATCAAAGGCCGGAGCGGGACAGAAAAGCTGAAAGAAATCCCTCCAAGGCGCCAGGGACATTCACTGCGTGCAAGAAAGTGGCCTACAGAAAGCTGGGGCAGGGCGGAGAGGAAGCACACAGAATGCGGAAAGCCAGAGGTGGGACTGGAGACCAAAGAGAGCCCCCCTAAACCCACCAACCGTGCCACCTGGCTTAGAGCAGAGAACGATGGCCTGTGGTGGGAAAGCCGGCAGCTGGCTGTAAAGCACAGGGGGACCCCCACCGTCTCCCCTGCACCCACAGCCCACGCCCCGTAAAAGGTCTAATCCTGACCCCACCCTCCAAACGCCATGAGCTATCGGCGAGCCACAGCAAAGCCTACCCCCAGCTCAGCTACACATCAGACTGGCAAGGATCCGACAGTGAAGCCGACACGAGAGGCAGCGCCTTTTTCTAAGGGTCAGTATTATTCACCTCACTCTCCACTGTTCTTTAATACACCAAGTACAAAAAGGGGAGTAGTATAATATTACTTGAAGGTAGACTGTGGTCAGAGATGCACACTGTAATCTCTAGAGCAAGTAAGAAAAAAATAGACATGTGGCTTTAAAGTCAATAGAGAAGACAAAATAGAACACAGAAAATATTTTATTCTCCTAAATAAAGGCAGAAAAGGAGAAAGAGAAGGGCTTGGAGTGACAGGTGGAGGACAGGGTCATTGACCAAGATGCAAACCCAGGATAAGAGAAAAGCCAGGGGTCATCTGATCTGAAGACAGTGGTTTAGACATGTCGAATGTGAAGCATGCAGGTACTACCCAGAAGGATGAAAGGACCCAAAAAGCTGTTGGACGATGATTAGGAAAGTAGACTCAGAACAAGATGGAATCCCAAGCACCACAAAAATGAGCAAAGAAAACATTTCCTAGGTGAAGTGTAAAGGTGACAGGAGAAAAACAGAGGGTCTAAGGACAACGCTCTGGGGAACACAGAGGTTAAGCACAGTGAGAAAAGAAGAACTAGTAAATGGGTTTGAAAAGAAACAATCCTAGAAGCTCAGGATGAGACTCAAGAAGCCAAAAGATGAGTTTTTCTGGAAAGAAGAGAAATGGAGGTGAAAGGGATAGAAAGGTCAATTAGGATGAGACTAAAAACCCATCGCCACATGTGGGAGTTACATGCTCATCTGCTACCTTCAAAAGAAGCTAGTGGGTGCAGGAACCCAACAGCAACAAATTAAGAATCAGGCGGGAAGTGAGTAGGCGATGGCTGGTCCCCTGGGCAGTGAGTTAAAGCACCTACAGGCAGCAGCATGAAAGCCAGGTACGTGTCCAAGACGGGCTTCCCCTGCATTGTCCCACTCAACGGTACCACTTACCCAGTAAGCGACACGCTACCCTTAGCCCTAGTGTAGGGATAAGAACACTTAGGAGCCAAGATCCCAGACCTCTCTTTTTTTTTAATGTTTTAATGAATTATTAAAGAATGATCATTTCTTTCTGTGATAGTGGTGTTGGTTTTTTGGGGCTTTGTTATTTATTTATTTACTTATTTAGCCGTGCTGGGTCTTAGATGCTGTGTGTGGGATCTAGTTCCCTGACCAGGGATCGAACCCAGGCCCCCTGCATTGGGAGCACAGAGTCTTAACTACTGGACCACCAGGGAAGTCCCCCAGACCTCTTTTCTGAGGTCACATTGCCAGTGAGCAGGCTGAGATTTCAAGTCCGGGGTCCTCACACCTAGTTCTCTTTCCACCATTCACAGTGACTTCCTTGGGCATCACTGTGCCCATTTTACAGATAGGGAATTTGAGGCTTGGAATGGTCACGTGAACTCTCCTGGGGTCATGCCAGTAATAAGTGGCTAAACTATATTTATACTCAGAGCTATGAGCTCAAACTTTTTGCTTTTTCCATTTCATTGCGCTACCCACCCAGATTTCCTCAATATGTGAAAATACAGAAGAAAACACAGGTATCTTGAAACGTCATATCCAGCAAGGTGAGCACCTGACAAGCAAGAAAAATCAACCTGGCTTTTCTTCACTCTGCAAGTACATCCAGGCAGCATAATGGTCCAACTACAAAGGTTGAAAGAGTCACGTGCCACCACCACAAAGATGAATGATCTTGCCAAACCAGCAGGTACAGAATAAGCCCTGTCACGTACCAAGAAAACATGCCTCTCCGTAACAGGAGACTGATTGAATCAGATAAACCTGCACTGAGCCACAGTAACTGCTTCCCATCAGTGTTGCTTCATACTTGTTTTGCACTTAATTTACATAGTGACAGGTCGGAGGCCCGGAGAAGCAATCATTCAAGTAGACAAGGAGACTAAATATTTTCCCTTGTTCTTTTCAAGTATATAAACATGCTCTACCGAAACGAAAGGCACTGATGTTAAGCCATCATCTTTTACTTAACCATCTATTTAAAACGCTACCTAGAAAAATTTTAAATATCTCTAGAGATCTCAATATAACTCCCAGAAGGGAAAATGATCTTAAGAATAGACACTTAATAAATAATTAGACAGAATCTGCACTTCCAATTATGAAGTAATGGTTGGATAAGCCATGGTGCAGAAACGTAATGCAAATGTATGCAATCATTGAAAGCGGCATTTATAGAGGAGTCTGCAGTAATATGGAAAATGTCTCACAATACACGGAAAATCAGAATGTATGCAATCATTGAAAGCGGCATTTATAGAGTCTGCAGTAATATGGAAAATGTCTCACAATACAGGGAAAATCAGAATTCAAGATAATATTTTTGAAATGAATGAAATTCCAAAAATCAATCCAATTTGTTTAAATAGAAAATGAAACAAAAGAAATACACTAAAACGTCAACAGTGTGTGTGTTTGCCCATGTAGGATTATACACAATTTTTTCCTTTCTGCTTATACATTTCAAGACTTCTAAAAGGAACATACATTATATGTATAATAATAATTATTCCAAAACTACTCAAAATTGAGTTTTCAGGAAGTTTTCTCAAGAAAAATCAGGGCTTATTTATCAACATTACATAGGAGTGAAGAAAGTAGCACCCTACAACATCAATGGAGTAAGGAACTTTTGAGGTTCCCCAATCTGACAGAGGTGTTTACTGTAGGGACATGTACAGCCCTTCCCAGCCCCACAGCTGCCCTTGGCAATGCCTAGAAACCAGAGCAGCAGCAGCGGCCAACATTTAACAAGGACTTACTACACGCCAGGCACTGTGCACAGCACCCTCCACGTCTTATCTCATTAAATCATCCGAAAACCTAAAGGAAGAGGTGCCCCTGCTCTCCCTGTTTTACAGGTTAGCAAACTGAAGCTTAGAAAGGTTTTATTCTAGCTCAGTGTGCCTTCCACTTCCCCACCAGGCTCTCATTTGTAATCAGTTGCCAGGCTCAGCCAGCTCCCTTTCTTCTAAAACTATTTCGTATTTCACTCAACATTCCTTTAACAAATATCGAGTATCTGCCCTATAAAAAGAGAAGCCCAGCCTTAAAGCACTCAGCAGGATCCCCACATCTTCAAGGACAACAAGATCTCCTAACTCCTCAGCCTCCTTCTACAACTGGTGGGGCCTCAACAAATACATAGTAAGAAATAATTTAGGAAAGGTAGTGTTAAGTTAATTCAGTTCCACATTTATTGACTATCTTCTTGGTAAAAGCATTGTCCAAAATGACAAAAGATGAAAGGTGTATAAGTAAGACATAGTCAGATCCCCAAGGAGCCTGCAATCTAGTGAGGGAGCCAGATGGTGAAATTGATCTCAGGACATAATGTAACCGTGCTTAATTGAGAACTAAGCAAGGTAATGAGGAGGTGAAGAGGAAAGAATTATTACCCTCGTAATAACATGGAAAACAGGAAAAGTACAAGGAGAGAGCAAGCTACCATAGAACAGCATGAAGAAACATATGATATTACAAGTCCCAATATATATGAAATACAGAGTATGTAGATAGAGAAAGTATGAAATTAGGCTAAAAAAATGGTTTGAATCAAATCTGAGCATCCTTGAGATGGAGTTGAGAATTTACTAGACGGAGGACAGTCAGTCACTGCAAGTTTTTTAAGGGGCAGAAGGATGGGATTTAGTTTGTGCTTCAGGGAGATAATTCTGGTTCCAGTGTGAAGAATGGATCAAAGGAACAAAGGAAGGAATAGGACGTGATGTTAGGAGTCTATTGCACCAATCCAAGAAATAGGTGTTGAAAATCTAGCTTTTACATATAGAATGGATAAATAAAAAGGTCCTACTGTAGAGCACAGAGAACTACATTCAATATCCTATGATAAACTACAACGGAAAAGAATATTAAAAAAAGAATGCATGTATATATGTATAACTGAATCCCTCTGCAGCACAGCAGAAATGAACACAACACTCTATATCAACTATACTTCAACTTTAAAATTATTGATTAAAAAACACAGTACAGGAATTTCCTGTCCTTACTTCAACCGCCCACATTGTCTTCAAGCTTGCGGGATCTGGGTTCCCAGGCCAGAGGTCGGGCCCAAGCTCCTGTGGTGGGAGCTCCAAGTCCAAACCGCTGGACTAACAGGGAAACTCAGACCCCAGGGAATATCAACTGGAGTGAAGCCTCCCAGAGGACCTCATCTCAGCACCAAGACCCAGCTCTATCCAAATGCCTGCAAACTCCAGTACTGGAGGCCTCAGGCAAAAAAAAACAGTACAACAGGAATACAGCACCACCCATCCGAAAAAAAAAAAAAAAAAAAAAAAAGAAACGACAAAAAAATATATTACAAAGGAGCAAGTAAAAACCTAAAAGACCAAATAAATGAAGACGAAATAGGCAATCTACCTGAAAAAGAATTCACAGTAATGATAGTGAAGATGATCCAAAATCTCGGAAAAAGAATGGAGAAAATACAAGAAACATTTAACAAGGATCTAGAAGAACTAAAGAGCAAACAAACAATGATGAACAACACAATTACTGAAATCAAAAATACTCTAGAAGGAATCAATAACAGAATAAATGAGGCAGAAGAACGGATAAGTGAGCTGGAAGATAAAATGGTGGAAATAACGGCCAGGGAGCAGAATAAAGAAAAATGGATGAAAAGAATTGAGGACAGTCTCAGAGACCTCGGGGACAACATTAAATGCACCAACATTCGAATTATAGGAGTCCCAGAAGAAGAAAAGAAAAAGAAAGGGTCTGAGAAAATATTTGAAGAGATTACATTCGAAAACTTCCCTAGCATGGGAAAAGAAATAGTCAGTCAAGTCCAGGAAGCACAGCAAGCACCACACAGGATAAACACAACGAGAAACACGCCGAAACACATATTAATCAAACTATCAAAAATTAAACAAAAACAGTAATTAAAAGCAGCAAGGGAAAAGCAACAAATAACATAAAACGGAATACACATAAGGTGAACAGCTGATTTTTCAGCAGAAACTCTGCAAGCCAGAAAGGAGTGGAAGGACATATTTAAAGTGATGAAAGGGGAAAATCTACAACCAAGGTTACTCTACCCAGCAAGGATCTCATTCAGATTCAATGGAGAAATGAAAACCTTTACAGACAAACAAAAGCTAAGAGAACTCAGCAACACCAAACCAGCTTTACAACAAATGCTAAAGCAACTTCTCTAGGCTGGAAACACAAGGGAACGAAAAGACCTACAATAACAAACCCAAAACAATTAAGAAAATGGTAATGGGAACATACATATCAATAACTACCTTAAAGGTAAATGGATTAAATGCTCCAACCAAAAGACATACACTGGGTGAATGGATACAAAAACAAGACCTATATATATGCTGTCTACAAGAGACCCACTTCAGACCTAGGGACACATACAGACTGAAAGTGAGGGAATGGAAAAAGATATTCCATGCAAATGGAAATCAAAAGAAACCTGGGGTAGCAATTCTCATCAGACAAAATATACTTTAAAATAAGGGCTATTACAAGAGACAAAGAAGGACACTACATAATGATCAAGGGATCGATCCAAGAAGAAGATATAACACTTGTAAATATTTATGCACCCAACACAGAAGCACCTCAATACATAAGGCAAATGCTAACAGCCATAAAAGGGGAAAGCAACAGTAACACAATCACAGTAGGAGACTTCAACACCCCACTTTCACCAACGGACAGATCATCCAAACTGAAAATATATAAGGAAACACAAGCTTTAAATGACACATTAAACAAGATGGACTTAACTGATATGTATAGGACATCCCACGCAAAAACAGCAGATTACACTTTCTCCTCAAGTGCTCATGGAACATTCTCCAGGATAGACCATATCCTGGGTCATAAATCAGGCCTTGGTAAATTTAAGAAAATTGAAATCGTATCAAGTATCTTTTCTGACCACAAGGCTATGAGATTAGATATCAATTACAGGAAAAAAAAACTGTAAAAAAAATACAAACACATGGAGGTTAAACAATACACTACTAAGTAACCAGGAGATCACTGAAGACATCAAAGAGGAAATCAAAAAATACCTACAAACAAATGACAATGAAAACATGACGACCCAAAACCTGTGGGATGCAGCAAAAACAGCTCTAAGAGGGAAATTTATAGCCATATAATCCTACTTCAAGAAACAAGAAACATCTCAAATACACAATGTAACCTTATACCTAAAGCAATTAGAGAAAGAAGAACAGAAAGAACCTAAAGTTAGCAGAAGGAAAGAAATCATAAAAATCAGACCAGAAATAAATGAAAAAGAAATGAAGGAAACAATAGCAAACATCAATAAAACTAAAAGCTCATTCTTAGAGTAGATAAACAAAATTGATAAACCATTAGCCAGACTCATCAAGGAAAAAAGGGAGAAGACTCAAATCAACAGAATTAGAAATGAAAAAGGAGAAGTAACAACTGACACTGCAGAAATACAAAGGATCATGAGAGATTACTACAAGCAACTCTATGCCAATAAAATGGACAACCTGGAAGAAATGGACACATTCTTAGAAAAGCACAACCTTCCAAGACTGAACCAGGACGAAACAGAAAATATAAACAGACCAATCACAAGCACTGAAATTGAAACTGTGATTAAAAATCTTCTAACAAACAAAAGCCCAGGACCAGACGGCTTCACAGGTGAATTCTATCAAACATTTAGAGAAGAGCTAACACCTATCCTTCTAAAACCATTCCAAAATATAGCAGAGAGAGGAACATGCCCAAACTCATTCTATGAAGCCACCACCACCCTGATACCAAAACCAGACAAAGATGTCACAAAAAAAGAAAACTACAGGCCAATATTACTGATGAACACAGATGCAAAACTCCTCCACAAAATACTAGCAAACAGAATCCAACAGCACATTAAAAGGATCATACACCATGATCAAGTGGGGTTTATCCCAGGAATGCAAGGATTCTTCAATATACACAAATCAATCAATGTGCACCATGTTAACAACTGAAGGATAAAAACCATATGATCATCTCAATAGATGCAGATAAAGCTTCTGACAAAATTCAACACCCATTTATGATAAAAACTCTCCAGAAAGTAGGCACAGAGAGAACTTACCTCAACTTAATAGAGGCCATATATGACAAACCCACAGCCAACACTGTTCTCAATGGTGAAAAACTGAAACCATTTTCTCTGAGATCAGGAACAAGACAAGGTTGCCCACTCTCACCACTGTTATTCAACATAGTTTTGGAAGTTTTAGCCACAGCAATCAGAGAAGAAAAAGAAAGAAAAGGAATCCAAATCGGAAAAGAAGAAGTAAAGCTGTCACTGTTTGCAGATGACATGATACTATACCTAGGGAATCCTAAAGATGTCACCAGAAAACTGCTACAGCTAATCAATGAATTTGGTAGAGTACCAGGATACAAAAATAATGCACAGAAATCGCTTGCATTCCTATACACTAATGATGAATAATCTGAAAGAGAAGTTAAGGAAACACTCCCATTTACCATTACAACAAAAAGAATAAAATACCTAGGAATAAACCTACCCGAGGAGACAAAAGACCTGTAGGCAGAAAACTAAGACACTGATGAAAGAAATTAAAGATGATACAAACAGATGGAGAGATATACCATGTTCTTGGATTGGAAGAATCAACATTGTGGAAATGACTATACATCCCAAAGCAATCGACAGATTCACTGCAATCCCTATCAAACTACCAGTAGCATTTTTCACAGAACTAGAACAGAAAATTGCACGATTTGTACAGAAACACAAAAGACCCCATATAGCCAGAGAATCTTGAGAAAGAAAACGGGAGCTGGAGGAATCAGGCTCCCAGACTTCAGACTATACTACAAAGCTACAGTAATCAAAACAGTATGGTACTGACACAAAAACAGAAATATAGATCAATGGAACAGGATAGAAAGCCCAGAGATAAGCCCACACACGTATGGTCACCTTATCTTTGATAAAGGAGGCAAAAATATACAATGGAGAAAAGATAGCCTCTTCAGTAAGTGGTGCTGGGAAAACCAGAAAGCTACATGTAAAAGAATGAAATTAGAACACTTCCTAACACCATACACAAAAATAAACTCAAAACGGATTAAAGACCTAAATGGAAGGCCAGACACTATCAAACTCTTAGAGGAAAACATAGGCAGAACACTCTATGACATAAATCACAGCAAGATCCTTTTTGACACACCTCCTAGAGAAATGGAAATAAAAACAAAAGTAAACAAATGGGACCTAATGAAACTTAAAAGCTTTTGCACAGCAAAGGAAACCATAAAGAAGATGAAAAGACAATCCTCAGAATGGGAGAAAATATTTGCAAAAGAAGCAACTGACAAAGGATTAATCTCCAAAATATACAAGCAGCTCATGCAGCTCAATATCAAAAAAACAAACAACCCAATCCAAAAATGGGCAGAAGACCTAAATAGACATTTCTCCAAAGAAGACATACAGATTTCCAACAAACACATGAAAGGATACTCAACATCACTAATCATTAGAGAAATGCAAATCAAAACTACAGTGAGGTGTCACCTCACACCAGTCAGAATGGCCATCATCAAAAAATCTACAAACAATAAACGCTGGAGAGGGTGTGGAGAAAAGGGAACCCTCTTGCACTGTTGGTGGGAATGTAAATTGATACAGCCACTATGGAGAACAGTATAGAGGTTCCTTAAAAAACTAAAGATAGAACTACCATATGGCCCAGCAATCCCACTACTGGGCATATACCCTGAGAAAACCAGAATTCAAAGAGAGTCATGTATCACAATGTTCACTGCAGCTCTATTTACCATTGCCAGGACATGGAAGCAACCTAAATGTCCATTGACAGATGAATGGATAAAGAAGATGTGGCACATATATACAATGGAATATTACTCAGCCATAAAAAGAAACGAAATTGAGTTATTTGTAGTGAGGTGGATGGACCTAGAGTCTGTCATACAGAGTGAGGTAAGTCAGAAAGAGAAAAACAAATACTGTATGCTAACACCTATATATGGAAACTTAAAAAAAAAAAAAAAAGTTTCTGATGAACCTAAGGGCAGGACAGGAATAAAGATGCAGACGTAGAGAATCGACTTGAAGACACGGGGAGGGGGAAGGGTAAGCTGGGACGAAGTGAGACAGTGTCATTGACATATATACACTACCAAATGTAAAACAGATAGCTAGTGGGAAGTAGCTGCATAGCACAGGGAGATCAGCTCGGTGCTTTGTGACCACCTAGAACGGTGGGATAAGGAGGGTGGGAGGGAGACGCAAGAGGGAGGGGAGATGGGGATATATGTATGCATATAGTTGATTCACTTTGTTATATGGCAGAAACTAACACAACACTGTAAAGCAATTATACTCCAATAAAGATGTTAAAGAAAAAAAAAAGCAGACTTGTGTAAATAAATACTATTTTAGAAAAGGACCCATTCAGAATGAGTCTGAATCAACTCAGTTTATCCCAGTATATCTTGCAAATCTTAGACCATTGAGGGAATTACTGAAATCAGCTTGGAAAAGTGAGCTGTTTTCAAGGAGATAAAGGTTGTAAAATTTCTATTAATTAAATTTTTATTTAAGATACTTCTGTAGCCTTTGGCAGGAATCGAATGATTTTCTCCTTAAAATCTAACCTACTCAGGGGTGGGATATGGAGGGTGAGAGGGAGACCCAAGAGGGAGGGGATACGGGGATATATGTATACGTATAGCTGATTCACTTTGTGATACAGCAGAAACTAACACACCATTGTAGAGCAATTATACTTTAATAAAGATGTCAAAAAAAAATCTAACCTACTCACTAGGCAGCATTTTTGCGTCTATGGCCATTATTCTGTCTGAGGCTTATTTTATTTTTATGTAAAAACTTTTCTGCAATTAAAACTATTTTTCTAAAAAAACACAAAAAACAAAAAACAGTACAGACCAAACAATAAGAGATGTAAAAGAAATGAACAAATGGACATTAGAAATTAAAAAGAAGGAAGGAAGGGAGGGAGGGAGGGAGGAAGGAAGAAAGGAGGGAGGGAGGGAGGGAAGGAAGGAAAGAGGGAGGGAGGGAGGGAAGGAAGGAGGGAGGGAAGTCTGAACCAGGACAGTGATGGCAGAAGGGGGAGGAGGAATCCCATGGGAGAACAGCTCAAGCATTAGAACGGATACGGAATACACCCAAGCAATTCACAGGATATAGGAGAAGGAGGACAATTGGAGGATGACTCCAAAAGCTTCAAGCCTCCAAGAGTAAGAAAACAGTAACACCCTCAAGGGAAAGAATTAATTCAACTGAGGGTCCTAGGCCATTCAAAGGACACATCCAGCCTTCACTTAGAAATTGAAGCTCAGAAGTCAGGACCGGATGTACAACTGTGTGAAATCAATAGCAAATTTTTATTTGAATACAAGTACATATTGAATACAACAAGAGCTTAACTCTTAAATCCCCACCACAAATCTTCACAGAATTTTTTAAATGTACACCCTCATTGATCCACTTTGTAATTTCTAGTTTTTAATAACCTTGTTTTTCATAACTCAAATAATTACCTTTGGGGTAACATTAATTTCATAATTTTTTAAGCCAAAGTTTCTCTTCCAGCCGCTCTGGTTTCTTCCCCAAGGAGAAGTATGTGCATGAAATAAATGCACTTCCATATCACAGCATTTAAACTAAAAAAAAAACCTTTCTGATCTTATGACATACCGATCACAAGTTACAATGCAACAGAAGACTTCCTTTTACAGACACTCCTAACGTTGGCAGCTGCAGCTGCAGTGCAGTGAGGCTCCTGGCCCCAGGCTCCTCTGGCTCCCCGCTGTCTGCTCTGCAGCACGGGAGAGCTGGTGTGGAACTGCAGGCCGAGAACGGGAACGCGACAACAAGGAGCACCGGCAGTGTTTGGAAAATGCATCACTTCTCGGACTTCCTGCCCTCCCTCGGCTCCAGGACACAGTGAAGCGAGAGTCTGAGGGTCCATCCCATCAGGATGAAACGCCCAGGAGAGCACCTTTCCCAGGCCAAGGCTCAATCTACTCTGACACTGACCATGGCAAATTTCTAACGCATTTTCTTTGGGCTGAGCAGCAAAGTAACGAGCTGGCGATAAAATGAAGGAGAAGCTGAATAAATTAAATCTAACATTTTCTATCTCATCCAATCTTTGTCTTTCAAATAAATGACAACGGTATCTAAGTTGGTAGATAACCCTGGTACAGAGACAAACCAGAAGTGTGATGTCTGATGTCCCAATGCAACCTTTGGTGGGTCTGGCTCCTTGTCACAGTGCAGGGCAACAAGATCAACCGTCAATGCGTGCACTCAGGCAACAGAAGGTGATCGAGGCCAGCGGCGGACAAGAGCATGGACTCCAGAGCCAGATGGCCAGGGTCCAAGTCCCAGCTCCTCCAAATACCACATAGCAGACCTTAGGCATTCTAGCTAATTTCCTTATGCATCAATCGTCTCACTGTAAAATAAGCCCAAGAACAGTAGCTACCCGTTTGGGGCAACTGTGAGGATTAGGGCAATTCACCCCTGTAAGGGCACAGAGTACAGAAAGTGCACGCCCACGACTATCACACACTCTCAGGACCCAGAAACCCTTGTTAAGGCAAAGCACCTTGCAGGTGCTGAAACTGAGGAAAGATACAAGAGGCAGACACTCTAAAAAAACAAATACTGGCTGGGCAAGTGAGAAAATGAATGAATCTAGCTTTGGAAGTCCGGGATTGCGACATATGAGCACCAGCTCAAATGCGAAGATGGGGACTGTTCCATCTGGAAAGCAGAACTGAGAACTCAGACTGGGGATCAGGCCATCAGAGATGTGGGAACACATAAGAGAGGAGGGCGCGTGGATTGGAGCCTCACACACCTGCATCTGAACCTCCCTCTGCCCCACCTCCCGCTGGACAGGTTTGTGCCCGTGACACCCGCCTTTCCCCCCACCACCACTCCGCACCTGGGCCTGCGTCCTCAGCAGCACAGGGGCTGCTTGGGTCCCAGGAGGGGCTGTGAGCACGAGGCACATGGTCATCAGCCAACACGCAGGGCACTGCTGGTGATGCTGTTAACTTGTCTCGCTAGGGTCTAAAACATCACAACAAAGGGGGCTTGAGGTAAGCAATAAGGAAGGAGTCAACACTAACTGCCTTCCTGTAATGCCAGGTGCTGTGCTGGGTATGGAGCGTGGCTCGTTCCATCATTGAATCACCCCCACTTTAGAGATGAACAAACTCAATCTCAGAGCAGGTGAGGAGCTGTTTCGGCTCGTGCCGCCCCCTCTGCTGCCACGCCGGACCCATCCCGTCTTCTCTCCACGAGTGGGAAAGCCCAGCCACAGCCGAGCATCCCTCCCCCGCGCAGCTTTCGGCATCTTAAGTTTCCCGACCAGGGACTGAACCCGGGCCACGGCAGTGAAAGCGCCAAGTCCTAACCACTGGACCGCCAGGGAATTCCCTCTGTGTAGTTGTTTTATTTCCTCTAAATCCATCTACAGCCACATCAAACACCACGCTTCTCCCCACACCCACAGAGCTGTCCCTCCTCTCACTGTTGGGGTTATTCATGCAGACAGCAGAGCCTTGACATCAGGAGAAACAGGCCCCTGGACCTCTGTACCTTCCCTAGTGCCACTAAAATTACCCCGCTACGTGCATAAAACATGACTGATACGTCAAGAGAGCCGTGGAATGGACACAGGGACAATTAGAGAGGAACACAGACTCGCCGATGTGCAGGGGCCACAGTCGGCCAGGGTCGGCCATCAGCCACGTGAGTCCAGGTGGGCACCAACCATCCAACAGCCCGGCCTCGGCACAGCTTCATATTGCCTACGTAACACAGACCCCTGGGGATGCTCACAAGTAGAAAAAGCCAAGGAGCCGGGAGCTGGGGCTCTGTCCCCTGGCGTCGGTATCCTGTGGGCTGCATCCAGGGTCTCCCCCTGAAAGCCGGGGGCTATCTGTAGAGGTCATCACCCAGAGAAGAGCTAAACCCTGCACATCCTACCAAGGGTCTCTGCATTCATTTTGCTAAGGAATATGCCATTTCTTCCACTAAAATAGTACTCTGCCACTGAGAGGCTGCTTGATAAACATTACTGTGAATTTATCTCAATCTCTTTTTAAAAATGAGATCCAGAAAAGCCTGAACTCTCAGATCAGTGGAGCAGGATACCAGCAGGATGCGATGGCTGCATGGGCCGAACAGCTTGATTCCGTCCACGTGCGACACATGTAAATGAAGCTAACAAATGCGGAGCACAGGTCACAAGAGACACTGGGGAAGTCTGCAAGTGACTCATTTCAAACGAGCCCATTCCATTTAAATCCCATTGCCGATTCTAAAAGAGAAGTAAGGGTGCAACAGCCTGTAAGCTATTTGACCTTTCTGTGGGTCATAAAAATCAGTTTACTCTCTCTCTCTCTCTCTCTCTTTTTCTCTCTTACACCTCTTCCTCTTCCTCTTCTTCTTTCTCTTTCTCTTTCTCTGCTACGTGAGGACACAACAAGAAAGCAACCATCTGCAAGCCAAGAAGAGAGCTCTCACCAGAGCCCAACCATGCTGGCACCTTGACCCCAGACTTCCAGCCTCTAGAACTTGCTTAGAACTTTATGGCATTTATGATATCGTCAATGGAAAATATGTCTAAAGTTATCACTGGACAAAGAAGACAAAAACAGCTCTGCCATTTAAAGTTTATAGAAAAATACGCGGGCCTCTCACTGCCGTGGCCTCTCCCGTTGAGGAGCGCAGGCTCCGGACGCGCAGGCCCAGAGGCCATGGCTCACGGGCCCAGCCGCTCCGCGGTACGTGGGATCTTCCCGGACCAGGGCACGAACCCACGTCCCCTGCATCGGCAGGCGGACTCTCAACCACTGCGCCACCAGGGGAGCCCTGAATGTGGATCTTGATGTTTGAATATGTTTTAACCTTGCACAATGTCTATACTAACAATGTATGGGTTGCTTGATAAATAAATATTTTTTTTAAAAAATCAGTTTAGTGGGTAGCGAGCAGCATCCCACAGGATGGGACGGGACGGGACAGGGTGGGGTGGGGTGGGGTGGGGTGGGATGGATCATACTCCACGTTACGGGCTAAACTGTGTCTCCCCATCCCCCACACTTATATTGTTGAAGTCCTAATACCCAGTACCTCAGAAGACGACTACATCTGGAGAGACGGCCTTTAAAGAAGTAGTTAAGGTCAAATGAGCTCATATGCGTGGACCCTAATCCAATATGACCGGTGTCCTTATAAGAAAAGGAGATTAGGACACAGCAACACACACACAGAGGGACGACCGCGTGAAGACACAGGGAGAAGGTGGTCATCTGCCAGCCAAGGAGAGGCCTCAGGAAGAACCAGCCCTGCCGACACCTTGATCTTAGACTTCCAGCCTCCAGGACTGGGAGACAATAAATGTCTGTTGTTGAGGCCCCCAGGCTGTGGTATTTTTGTTACGGTGGCCCAAGCTGACCGATAGGGGACACCACACACAGTGAGAATGGGTGTCGTTTCACGAAACGTGTGTTTTTTCACACGCAGTGTACTTCCTACTATGGGCCGTGATCGAGAAGTTTGAGGGCCACTGTTGTAAGGGCTCCAGGTCAGCTGTCCTCTCCGGTGCTCAGCAAGTTACTGGAGCACATCTTCAACTCCTCGCTTGACATGACAGAAAGTATTAATAGATTCAAAATTCTCAATCAATTCTGAGATGCAATACCTAATGCAGAGCGAATTTGATAAATGAATATACACGTATGAGTGGTCATTCGGTCTCAATGCTTCATTTTTTACCAAAGAGGAAAGTGAAGGCCAGGGATCACAGAAGTGATTGGCCCGAGGTCACACCTGGGAAACCCGACCACCACCACCACCACCCCCACTCCTCGTGCTGATTCCTATCTGGAAATCTACGCCAAACCCACGGTCCTGGTCCAGGTAGTGTGCACACCCTTTCCCAGTTGCTTCAAATTTCAGACTCAATACTTCCATGTGAAAACCGTACTGCTCCATTTTGGCTTGAATTTAATACTCAGAAATTCCTCTTCTCTTACTCTGACATATTCCAGATACAGAGAAACCTACGTTTTAATCATTCTAGTCATCCTTAGCAATAAATAAGTACCGCCAAGATAACCATTTTTTAGAGAAAATTGGTCAAAGATTAGAGTCAGACACGGCCAAAAGGTTCCCCCCATCTGTTCCCATCTAACTATGAAAATCCTGCAGAGAAACTCTCTTTTTATAACTTTAACTGGTTACTCTGCTGCTAAAACTTCTGATAACAGCCACCAAAAGCTCTTTAAGCTGGAAAGAACTGTATAGCATTACGGGGAGAAACACTGACTTTTCAAGTAGGGGAAGTAAGGGAAGATGCTAATTTTATCGAGCTTCTACTATATTGCAGGCAGGATGCCAAGTGACTGCTACACATTATTTCTGATAATCCTCCAGACACTATCAGACATTATCTTCTTAATCTTACAGTTGAAAGCAGACTTAGTAAAGTAAGTAAATTCTCAAAGGCTACATTTAATCAGTAGAAGACACAGGAGGCAAACCCAGGTCTGCCTCAATC
The DNA here is from genome assembly GCF_008692025.1 of Phocoena sinus. NCBI lineage: Eukaryota > Metazoa > Chordata > Mammalia > Artiodactyla > Phocoenidae > Phocoena > Phocoena sinus. The sequence goes on from NC_045779.1 coordinate 76,315,617, forward strand.
CAAGGATCATAACCCATACATTTCTCTGCACTGTTCTCCTTGCTGAACACCGTTGTACTGTCTCCATTCTACACACAGAGCAGCCCAGGCCAGGGACACCGGCATCTTGTCCAAGGCCATTCAACTCCCCCATGAAGGATGGATACACATACCATCAAAATAGAAAACTGTACGGCTCTCCAGTTTAAGACCTGCATATGTTGAAACGCTTCAGAAGTGAGAAACAAATCAATATAAACAGTAAGAATTACAACGTGTTGAGCATATATTACGCTTCCGGCTCTTTACATACAGTGCCTCAACTCCCTACACCAGCACGGCAAGGTGGACATAATCCTGGCTCTTTACATACAGCGCCTCAACTCCCTACACCAGCACGGCAAGGTGGACATAATCCTGGCTCTTTACATACAGCGCCTCAACTCCCTACACCAGCACGGCAAGGTGGACATAATCCCGGCTCTTTACATACAGCGCCTCAACTCCCTACACCAGCACGGCAAGGTGGACATAATCCCGGCTCTTTACATACAGCGCCTCAACTCCCTACACCAGCACGGCAAGGTGGACATAATCCCGGCTCTTTACATACAGCGCCTCAACTCCCTACACCAGCACGGCAAGGTAGACATAATCCCGGCTCTTTACATACAGCGCCTCAACTCCCTACACCAGCACGGCAAGGTAGACATAATCCCGGCTCTTTACATACAGCGCCTCAACTCCCTACACCAGCACGACAAGGTAGACGTAATCCTCACTTTCCCGATGAGGAAATAATGCAGAGAAAACAAGCAATTCGATTTAACAAGCACGTATTGAGCCCCTATGAGCCAGACTTTATGCTAGGCTGGGGTTTGGGGGGTAAAAAAAAAGTCTCAATTCCAGCTGTCCAGCCTTCACACATAGATTGCTATGGATAAATATCTGCTTTGGGAAGATCACTTTATAGTCTGTGTGGAAGAGAGATGAGAAAGGACGACCTGGGAGACAAGGTGCGTCCTTAGAATGTGTCGCCATATCCTGCACCAGAAATGGCAGCCTGCCCGAGAGAGTGGCAGGCTGGCACTAGGTGCAGCAGATGGTGGACAAGTGAGCAGCAAAGCAGGCCCCACTCCACTGCTGAAAAGTGTACACCGTCTAGACCACGGTGTCCCACAAGACTAAATCCTTCGAGAAGGTGCAGAGTGCCCCTTTTGGTACCACCCCAGGATGCTCTACTTTGGTTCACCTACGACTTGGCAAATTCGTATTTTCCCATAACTAGTAAATGCAGTTAATATATTGGGGATTTTGACATACTGATAGTTTTTCTTCACCTCATTATTTTACATGTGTGGTTGCTCTACTGAGAATGCATTTTATTAGCAGGTACTTATTATGTTGCCCTACACAGCATTTATCTCGTCAACACACAACTTAAAGGAAGTCAAAAGCTTCCCTTCATTTCTGCTGGGTTTTTGTTCAACCTCTTCTATTTCTGAACAAACAAAAGGGACTGTATAAATTGCGACAGAAACAAATGACAGCTCTTTACTGAAGAGCTCCCACCAGGACTCTGCAAGGTAACAATTCATGTGCTCAGCCCGCCTCCTCCTCCACCCAGGTGAAAAATGGAACATATTAACTCAAAACTCCAGAAGAAACCACGTATACCCCGTGGGGATAAAATGCAATGGGGAAAGAGCATGTCTGGAATGGAAAGCAAGAAGCAGAATAATACATATGCCTTCACAATATAAAAACTATGGCCTTGGGCTTCCCTGGTGGCGCAGTGGTTGGAGAGTCCGCCTGCCGATGCAGGGGACACGGGTTCGTGCCCCAGTCCGGGAAGATCCCACATGCCACGGAGCGGCTGGGCCCGTGAGCCATGGCCGCTGAGCCTACGCGTCCGGAGCCTGTGCTCCGCAACGGGAGAGGCCACAACAGTGAGAGGCCCGCGTACCGCAAAAAAAAGAAAAAAACTATGGCCTTCATCTTTGGGCAGGGTTCATGCTGTAGCTCTTTATGCTTTGCTATGAAGCCAAAGGACAGAAGTTCAAATCTAGGCCTGTATGTTCTTCATGGCGGGAACAAGACACAACACACAGGGCTTTAAACCCAAACCCTGCATATTTTCAATATCTCCTCCATATTGTAGGAGACTTTCAATTTTTATAGCCATGTTATTTTACCCATAATGTCTGATACCAAAATCTAGTAAAATAATGCATTCTTATTTTCAATGCCATTTTACAATTTACTGAAATTCAAAAAAATGTGAAGAACAGATATTTTAAAACCCAGGATTATAAAAGATGGCCAGAAAAGTAATTTTAATTTACAACAGTCTAGAACTACGGTAAGTGAAAAAGTGCAGGGCGGTGGGGCACGCGGAGGAGGTGTGTCCATCTGTCCAGTCCGTTCTGCGCCCGACGCTGCGCTGCCCTGTGTCACCACCTCAACGCCCTCATAGGCGGCTGTCGGGCTGATACACAGGGCATCAGCACCCTCAGAGTCCACGTCAGCCTCAGCGTCCTTCTTCCCAATAAAAACGTGACACCACATCTCTAACTAAACGTGACACAACTTGTATCGCTTTACGTGAGCTTTCACACGAATAACTGTAGAATCCATAAGAAATCTCACTGGCCCTGCTACAACTCACGGATCTGCTACCCACGAGCAGGGGCACTAAAGAAGGCAGGAACTCCTCTGAGTGCAGCCAGGGCAGCAACAGTGACTCTATGCATTTTACTCCAAACCCAGTGAACGGTGGCTACGGAGGGGAGAGAAGGGAGGCTGCTTTCCAGAAAGAGGCAAAGACCCTGAAATGGGCCCAGTGAAAAACTCCCCACCAACAACTTGTTCTTATCAAAGCCCGTTTCTCAGCCCACGGAGCACACCTCCTGCACTGGCCTCCCCAGGTCCTTGTGAAATGCAAGTTCTTGGGTCCAGGGCGGGGCTCTGGAACTGGGCCTGTAAATTCTGAGTTAACTGTTGGCTGAGCGTTACTTTCTTTCAAAATGTATTTCCCCCAGGGCTAAGCCTTATTTGAACCAAAGAACCAAATCCACACCCAGCTGAGTGATGGGGGCGGGGGGTGGTTTCAGACTGCCCCTCTAAGCGCAGAGGTGGGGAGAAGGGGCCGGATGGGGATGTTTGGGAGGTAAAACCCGGAGGACTGCCTGAGGAGGACTTAGATATGGGGTCTGATGGGGGGAAAGGGGATCGAGACTGACTTCACCGTCTGTGGTCTGAGCAGCAGGACGGAGAGTGGTGCCACGTGCTGAGATGGGGCAGGGAGGGATGGGTAGGCAGTCAGGCGCTCCGGTCTGGAGCTCCGTATAAGAAATAAATACAAGAGCCATGTGGGCAGAGAGTTCTTGGAGACTTGGGCCTGTGAGTTCACCAGGAGGAAACATAGACGGAGAAGATAAGGATGGTGTTGACTGGACCCTCAAAGTGGATGACAAAGCCACCAGGACACAGACAGTGGCGACGCTGCAGGACAGGGTGAGCCAGGAGCGGGGAGAAGTGACCAGAGCACGTCAGTGGCCACAGCCAAAGGAGAAGCACACCTGCTGTGAGGAGCTGGGGGTTCCAAGGAGGACTGCCTGGAAGTAGCAATAGGGAAGGACTTCTCTGCCACCTCTAGGCCCCGAGGCCCTTGGGGTGCAGCAGGAAAAAACAGCAGCATCTTGAGGGGTGGCCGGGGAAGCAGTGCCTACGGGAGTGAGCTGGCCCCCTCTCCACTGTGGCTCCGTGGGAGCGCCACCGGCATTCTGAGCAGGACAGCGCTTTCTGTGCTTTATTTACCTGCGTTAGACCTGCATTTAGCGGCCTCGTTCCTTCCTGTGAAACACAAATGAGACCCCTTGGTCAAGGTTCTACCAGAAAAGAAACATTCCCACACATTTGCAAACTCTGTGGTAAAGAGTCACTACCTTAGTACAAGGTTAGTGGAACATTCAGGGAAAAAGGAGGCTGAGATGAAACAGGGGACTTTGCTATGACAGCCCATGAGTTCCTGAGGTCACAGCGGAAGGTCATGAGAGCAGGAAGGGATGGGAAACGAGCCCTGATTGGAAGTACAGACGCCAACAGAGAGGAGTCTGAAGGCGATGGGCGACCTGCAGGCCCGGACCTCGGATAAGGTCGAGATGCAGAGGCTGAGTGATGAAGGGTGCTCTGGGAGACGAAGTAGGTAGCAGCTGAAGCCCAGGGGCACTGGGCACACCTGGCGGAGGCGCAGACTCAAAGGGACAACCCAAAGGGACTCGAAGGGGCTGGGAGTGTAAAGGAAACAAAAGCAGGAAGTGATAACCCTGGCATTTGAACCCAGGGTCTCCCCCCGTCCAAAAATGATGCTCAGAGATAAAACGTAGATGGTAACGAACATAAATTTACCATTCTACTTAAGGAACCCCCAAAACCTAAAAATCCCTGCAGGTTGTTTTAGGGGAGGGTTAGGGATTGGGGTGGAAGGTAACAAGCTTTGGCTTCTTCCATTTTAGCTGGTTTCTGAGTCCAAAATACCCGACCCAGCTTCTCCAGCTCCTCCCGAAACCCCTCCAACCTCTGTCCCTCCTTCTTTCCTTCCCCTAGATGAAGAAGGAGGTGAGTGTGACAATCGTGCAGATAAGCCTCCCTTTACCCCGCCCACAGGACCGGCACCAAGGGCCTCCTCACCCCACCCAGTCTCTCTTGCTGGCTGCATCTCCCGCCATCCCTTAGCCCCACGCTTTGCGGGCATCCCGTTACACTAAACACTGCTCGGCCAAAAGACACGGGGAGCATTCGTAACTCCTCTCACCTCGCTCCCGCCGGCACAGCTGCCGCAATGCCCCGCCCCACAGCCTTGCCGCCGCTGTCCCTCCAGCTCAACCCAAAAGTCGCCTCTGGTACTGCATGGACCCAGCATCGTGTCCAAGTCACGGAGATGATCAATAAACACTTCCAGAAAGGAGATAAGGAGAGCTCCCCAATGCCGTCGTTTACCCCTCCCTTGTCCTTCATCGTCTGCACAGTATTCCTAGAACCCTTAAAATACACCTTCAGGAGCCTTAAGGGTCTACTGCAATTGCACTCACAACTCATCTACTTTACATGTAAAAACCAACATTTTTAAAGGAATTGGCAATCCTATTTTTTCTTATTCTCTTCACAGTACAATCCACTCTCGTTCAAAAAGCATCAAGTAATCTCAGATGAACAGTTTTCAAAGAGAGAAGGAAGAAGCGGGGGAGGAAACGGAGGAATTATTCCTGTCTAGCCCATCTAAATGTATAACTACGGGCTCATCAAAGAGAAATCAAAACAAAAAGTTGTTCCCGGTACTAAAACAAGAAGTAAAATGTCAACTATGATAGCAAGGAAAGCAAAAATAAAATAGGAATGCTTTTTCTCAATGGGGACTCATCTCCCGCTTCCTGAAAGGGGACGTGCACTTCAAACCACAAAGTCAAATCTTCACCAGTGTGTGCGTTTAGCTAAGCTGAATCCACACTTCCCAGAGGCCCCTTCCCTGCATACTCTGAGCCAGCGTGCATGGGGACCTGGAAGGCACAGGCACGCCCACTGACACTGCTGGGGTGGGGGAGTGGAGGCAGCATCCCTCCCCCAGCTCCTCTAGCGCCTCCCCCAGGCCCTCTGCTTCAGCTTCTCCAGCTCCTGGGCCAGGTGGCCGCTCCTCCAGGGGCTCCCATCATCGCAGCTGGGGGCTAGGAGGTGCTGAGAAACCAGCACGGTTCCTGTCCATCCCCGTGGGGTGGGGTCCAGCTCAGCCTCACAAGTTCCTGCTCGTCTGTGCTTCCTTCCCACCCACCTCCCCTTCCCAACCGCCTCTCCGACTGCTTGCCTGAGGGCATCAGGATCCGGCAGCACACACAGAAGCAACTGCTCCACGTACCGTGCAGCCAGCTCCCACACTGCACACAGTCAAAGCCCGGTCACAAAGCACGCGTGCATGTATGTACCTGTGTGCGTAATGACAGAGAACCTCTCCCTGATGCAGGCTGCTCAGTGCCCTACTTCAGACTAGGCCCTGTCCTCGCCCCGCCTAGTCCAGCTGTAGCAAGGATCCCACTTAATTAGGTGAGCGAGAGTCTCCCCACCCTTGATATCCGATCACCCTCACTATCTGATCAAGTTCCTCACACCACCACCACCCCCTTGACGTCTAAGTCCTTGGCTTGCCTTCAGCGAGAACCCTGTTAGGCCAACTGTGCCAGAATCCCCCAGCCTGACGTCTCCTCTGAGTCATTTTCTGTCCACTCCCCACTCCCTTTGCTGTTGGCTCTGAATCCCCACTTGTCCTTGTATTCGGAGGGAGCTCAGTCTCTCTCCCCTACTGCAACAGAGCTGACCCTACTGCAACTGTCTGGAACAGTCTTCCTTGCCATTTTAACAAGTGTCGGGACAATTTCTCTTTAATGGTATGTGTGTACTATGTATGCATGCGTGCATTTAGAACCCTAACTGAACTGCAGTTTTCACAGCTTTGTCATTGTTTTCAAAGCGGTACTTCTTCCTTTTCCATAAACAAGGTCCTCTGTGCACCAAAGGCTGCCTTGAAGCTGTTTCCAAGCTCAGTGTTTTTCCCTCTGATGAAATACACACATATCACCATCCCACTGCCAGGGGGCAGTAGCACTGTGCTGAAACGCATTTGCCATCAGCAACTCGAACGGCCACGTGGAAGCAGGCAGTCATTTGGCAGTTAAACGAAAACGTCTCTGTCAACAGCGGTCGGGGCAAGTGGCTCCCCTTCCCCCATATTAGGAGCTGAGAGGCTAGGGGTCCAGGCTCGTTCTGCCACTGGCTGTGGGGCTGGGACAGGCCGCTTCACCAGGCAGGACCTCCGTGTTCACCCCTGCAACGGTCCTCACGCGGCTGTGGCCTTCTGCAGCCGGGCAGCCCAGGAACGCAGGGGTGCCGGGGAGGAACGCCAGGACGCCATCCTCCGGGCGTCCATTCCCGCTTTACGGATGAGATGCGTTACCTGACAGGCACTGCCACGCCCGAAGCAGCAGAAGACCCAGGTCTGGACTGAGCCGCATCCCTCAGCCCAAGCACAGCGGCACCTTCTCTTTCATTCATGCAAGCCCTGCCCTAAACACTACTTCCCTTCACCTCCCCCTCACCTGTGTCCCACACACCTGCTGAGTACCTGCTCACTCTCCAGGGCCCATCTCAAGCACCTGCTCCTGACGAGCGCTCCTTCAGCCCTCCCTGGGAGACTCCATCTCTTCCCTGTTCTGGGTTTCCTTAACCCTAAATCCATGCGAGTAAATCATCTGGCCAGAGGCTCCGACAAGGAGTGAGGGGTGGGTGAGCAGGGGGGATCAATCACCTCATAATTCCTATCAGCCATTCCATATTACTTTTAAAGTATGAACAAACACCATGGTAAAATGTTATTTAAATGCACCTTCAAAACAAGTGTCCTAGCACTGCACTCCAACGTCCCCTCCAAAACCCCCCTCCCAGAGTACTTCCTGAGCGGTCACTGATCACTGCCACCATCACTCCCTCATTCCACAAATATTTCCGGCACACCTATGACTATTTTAGATGCTACAAAGGTACAGTGAGGGGCTTCCCTGGCGGCGCAGTGGTTGAGAGTCCACCTGCCGATGCAGGGGACACGGGTTCGTGCCCCGGTCCGGGAGGATCCCACATGCCACGGAGCGGCTGGGCCCGTGAGCCATGGCCGCTGAGCCTGTGCGTCCGGAGCCTGTGCTCCGCAACGGGAGAAGCCACAACAGTGAGAGGCCCGCATACTGCAAAAAAAAAAAAAAAAAAAAAAAAGGTACAGTGATCCAAGCAGAGCCACTGCTTTCTTAGAAAGCACGTTCTAGTTAGGGAGGCCCTAGGGCACTAGGGATTGGATTACGGTGTGCTTGCTGGGATGGAGAAGACCACACAAGGAAGAGTCCACTCCACTCCTAGACTCTTCTCCACACGACCCAGTGTGGTCACCAGCAGTTCCTGGGGCTTCACGCTTCTCCCGGCAGAAAAGAGGAAACCCCTCTCTTCCCAGGCAGCTCGGCCCCTCGTCCCATAACTTAGCCTTGCTGTCCCTGAGGGGCCCGACTCTCCTAGAGGGGGATTTATCAAGAGAGGAAGTGGAGGGTCAGCCATAAAAACTGCCCGCCCTGAAGAAAAGTCGGGACATGACCAGAAGATGCTGTGAGGGCGGGGATGGGGAAGCCACCTGCACAAACCCACCCCAGAGCTGAAGGCGGGACGGCTGGCAAGAGTGTAGCCAACATCCTGAGACAAGAAAACACCAAAAAGCAAAACTCCTGACGTATTCAAGAAACCGAAGGATGGCCAATGTGGGTCAAATGTAAAGCGCTTCATACTCTCTGTTAAATTCACACATGTTGGTCTGAGCTAATCCTCTGTAATGTTAAATGTATTTCGCAGAGTTCCAGCAACAGTTTCAAGTTTCGTATTACGCTAAAGAGATCTATCATAAAATGTTTAAAACAGATTTTCCTGCTACTTTCAGCTTTAGTTCAAAAACAAGTGAAGCACTTTCAGGAGGTGTCTTAACTCTTTCAAACCCGCTATACACCATCCAGGTATGTTACGGGCACAAGATACATTTCATAGTATGAGTATCTCTCATAGTAACTGACAGACTTTGGGCAAAGGACTTCATTAGCATCTCAAAGCGTGACAGACCTCAGCACAGTGGCCTGATGCTATCTTCCTCCCAAGAAATGAGACAAGCTACAGGGAAACAGTCAGAAGACTGTAAAAGAGTCTCACATAAAAGAGATACAATTAGTAAACAGGAACACAGAACAAATATCCAAACTTGCAACTTACCCAGATAATACAAATTAAAACAATAAGGCAACGTTTTCTACATACTGAATGAGCAGCACTGCTGCCAGAGGTATAATTAGAACAATCCTTTCAGAACGCAATTTCCAATATGTTTCAACAGCAATAAAAGTGTTCAGAATGGCTGACCCAGTAATCCCTCTCCTGACAAAATCTCTCTCCTGCTTGAAAAGCCAAAGCGCTGAAGAGGCTCACCATAGCCTTCCCAGTAACAGTGAAAATAAACCAAAAAAAGAAAGGGAGTATTCATTATTAATGCATTCAACAGGATGTGAGTACTGAAGTGTGCCACTAACCAGCCACAGTGGCTTTAACTAGCCACTAATAGGGTTTCTTTTCAAAGTGATGAATGTTTTAAATTGACTGTGGTTAACAGGTGCACAAAGCTGTGAATACACTAAAAAACTGAAGGGCACATTTTAAACAGTGTGGTCTGTGAACTAAATCTCAATAAAGTTACTTTTAAGAAAGGAAAAGCATTTATTATTAATGCATTCAGCCCTATGTGGATGCCAGCACAAGCCACTAGGTGACAGGGACAAGAAAAACAGCAAGTCAGACAGACACCTTCAGAGAGCCTGCTGCCTGAGTGCCGAGCCTGTCAATTAATTGAGCGATCGAAATATAGTGGGTGAAAGTGCTCGATGGGTAAGCACATACTCCAGTGGGAATGTTCCAAAGGAACACAAGGTAGTCTTGAGGGACCAAGAACGGCTTTGTAGAAAACAACAGAAGTGGCTATCTACGCTGAGATCTGAAGGATGAACAAAGGTTAGCCAAAAGAAGGAAGGAAAGTGGAAAGAAAGAAGGGATGAGGGAGAGGAAGAGAATGAGAAATGCAGGTGGACACACCACACTTTCGTTATCCATCCACCAGTGAATGGACATTGATGGATGCCGCTTTCACTTTTTGGCTATTATGCGTGATGCCACCAGGAACACTCGTGTGCAAGCTTTTATGTGGGTTTGTGTCTTCAAACCTCTGAGTATATACCTAGGAGTGGAATTGCAGGATCGTATTGCACTACTGTTGATCATCCACTTTCCTTCCCAAAATCCCAGACAACAGAATCACACAAATCACTGTACCTAACATTCCCCAAATAAACCAAACCCTCTTAATTCCACCAGAACTGGAGAAAGTCCTGCTACCTGAAGCTATTCCTTCTGCTCAGTCTTGTCTGGCAAACACCAATTTGTTCTTCAAGGTCAAGGTCACCTCCTTCATGGAACATGACCCAAACCATTCTTCCACCTCTGAAAAGAACTGTCAATTCCCCCATGATGCTCCCATATCCGTCATTTACTATGGACTCCTCTATAGGCTTAACCGTGGCATCCTCCCCACACCCTATTCTTTTTACGTAAACAGTTGGTCCCAGCAGCCCCGCGAGTACGTGCCTCAGGATGGCCTGTACTCTGGATCCACTGGCAAAGAAGATCTTTAAGGGAGTTTTACTAGCTGAACTTGTGGGCATTTTTGGAGCATATTTTTTGTTTAAAAAGATGAACGCAAGCCAAGATTTCAGGCAAACAATGAGCAAGAAATTCCCCTTCATCTTGAAAGTTTATTACAAATCCACTGAACACTCTGGAATGTGCAGAATCAGAGAGCAAGATCCAGAAAAGAGGCTGAACAGCAAAAATTAGGAATTTGCCCATCGATCAAGGTTTGCCCTATTTCATAGTATCAGGCAAGACTAAAATTCCAAAGTTGACATGGATGGATTTTAGAATATTTAAGGTTAAATGTAAATTCTCATTAAGTCAGAGGTTTTATTCTTTGGACTAACTGTGAAGAAATTGAAGGAAGGTTTGTTTATTACGTTATAAATGCAGTTTTGTTTACTACTCAAAATAAAGTGGTTCTCCTTTAAAAAAAAATCTCCCCTATAATTCTGAATTGATAAATCTTTCAAAGTAGATAAAATAGTAAAACACCTATTTTAAATATTTATTACATTTCTTTTCCATTACAGTTTATTACAAGATATTGAGTATATCGTGCCCTGCACTATACATTGGGACATTGTTGTCTATCTAATTTATTCCCCTCTCCTTTCCCTTTTGGTAACCGTAGGTTAGTTTTCTATTGTCTATGAGTCTGTTTCTGTTTTGTAAATAAGTTCATTAATATTTATTACATTTTTAACTCACACATTTAAAATCCCATTATCTAAAAATATATTAACTAGAAATACTGCTTTTATCCATTGTCACTTTACCTGAAACAATATTCAAACTCTACATCAATGTCTCTGATACTACTAGAGCCACTTTGGAATAAAATTCGTCTAAAAAAAAAACAAAAAACAATTGGCCCCAGAACCCATCTTGTGAGGTCCCGCGCACTGGCACACACCGGGCAGGGGGGCACCTATGAGGAGGGGCAGGCAAGAACCCCCAGACTGTGCCACCTCCATCTGCAAACACCCAGACGGGTTCCCGTCCAAGGAGAAGGCTACTCCTCTCTTCTGTATTTCATTTCAATGCGGTGGTATTTAGAAATGTTAATTATCAACCCTGTGAATGGTACCATGAGCTCTCCAGGAGAAAGGTCACCCAATCAATTAAAATACTATCATTAAAATAATAACAACCTGCCACACAACCTGTAATATCCTAGTTGTACAAATGAGAAAATGAAGGCCCAGGAAGAACCTAATTACTGATCTGAGGTTACGGTAATTAGAGGTTGGGGTGAGTGGAGGGAACCCTTGGTCCTCCTGACTTCAGTCCTCTTCGCAGAAGACTCCAATTAACCAAATACCATTACACACAGGCCCTTATGAGGCAGCGGTCTGTTCAACAGGGTCAAATATCCCAAGTTTCTCTCCTTCTAGACCCAGCGTCTTCGGATCACAAATTAATATGACCTTAAATAACCACCAAGTTCCTTCTCTCCTGGGGCTTCTGCAGGGAAGACAGGCCGACTAAACAGGCCCCAGCTCTGTCGGTGCAACGTGAGAAGTGCGTGAGGGGAGAGACCGAACAGCAGGAGGACGACGGGTCCCCTGGGACTTGTGACAGGCAGCCTAGAGGAAGTGCAGACCCAGGGGAGATGGCTGACAAGGTGCAGGCAAGGGGTGAGGGCAAAGGCCCGCTGCGGGAAGAAGATGTGTATTTGCGAGAAAAAAGTCCAGGACGAGGCAGGTGAGGCAGGGGGAGGTGGAAGCAGCTCAGGGAAGGGATGTGCTCCCCTCCCTGGGAGCAGCTGCATCAGCCCCTGGGTGTGTGATTACAGAGACCCAGCTCCTCTCCACACAGCGCGGCCATCCCAGTGCCAGAGGTCCCGCTGAGGCCTCACCCCCAAGGCTCTGGGCGGCGTCCTCTCCAGACAGTGCCCTCCACAGGGAGATAGGGACCTCGCCACGAGAACCTGTACGACCTTTCGGTGAGGGGGCAGAAGGCTGGCCTGCGGGATGATGCAGGACGGCTCCAGGGTCACCCCAGCCCGGAGCTCCCGGGGGCCGCCCAGGCCCCCGCAGATTCTGCCCCGAGGCCCAGCTTCCCTCTGCCCAAACAGACCTGCCTCCTTCTCTTCCCCTCAGTGGGTGTCGATCCCAAGAGCACTTCTAATAAACGCCCCGCACTTGCATCACACCCAGGAGTGCTTCCCAGGGGACCCACAGCACATGCTAACCCGGCGGGAGGGACAGGCAGACAGGGTGCTGGGACACAGGCAGCGGAGGGCTGATTTCCAAGGGCCTGTGCGGCACCCAGGCAGCAGGAGAACACCTGGGGCTCAGGGTGGGGCCTGGGCTGGAGATAAACGGATCGTGACTGAAACCCAAAAAACACGTAACACCCAGGAACTGTGTGAGAAGAGAAGGTGACGGAGGCAAGGACCTAGAAGAAAGTTGCCCTGATGTATGGGCAAAGACACGCACGATCCCTCAGAGAGTCAAGACAGACGCTGCCCGCGAGGGGAGCAGTGACCAAAAGGGGCACAGAGGTGTTTGGGGTTCTGGTCTTATGTCCGATCTGGGTGCCGGGTACCACGTGGTCACTTCGTGAAAACTCACTGAGCAGTGTGCTTGTGAATCGTGCACTTCTGCATATAAGTGTCACACTTGGACACTTACATTCTATAAAACGTAGGCAAAGGCAAGGGGAGCCCATGCCGGAGGCTGAGAGCAGCGAGAAGGGCCAGCAGTGTGTGTTGAGAGGGGCCCAGGGAGGTGAGGGCACGGAGGACATCACCCACCCGATCCTGGGCCGGTGTTGACGGGGGCCAGCACCAGGAGGGCACTCATTCATCTTTCCTGGGAGAAAACTGGAGTTTGAATCCACTCACCTTGATCTGACAAGAAATCCAGCATGGTCTGTAGCAGGAAGGACAAGTGCCTGACAGAGAGAGCAGGGTTCCCCATCCTCCGGGACGCATAGACCAGCTCGTGAAGCAGACGCATCTGGACGGCAGCCCAGCCTCGGTGCGTGCCTGCGACAGAAGACACAGAGCATCAGAGCAGGGCTTCAGGGGCGCACTGGCAACAGGGCCGACACATGAGCCCGCTGGAGCCATGTCTAACGTGTAAAACTCGTGATTTCAAGATAACGCCTCAACCACCACGCTCAAAGGGCAACCAAAGCATTTCCCCTGTGATTATCCTGGAGAAGCACACTCACATGATGCGCCTGTTCACATGTTGTTTTCGGTTTTTTATGTTTTTTTAAAATGCTTTATATTATATGGGGTTGGCCAAAAAGTTCGTTCGGGTTTTTCCACAAGATGTTAGACAAAAACCCAAACGAACTTTTTGGCCAACCCAACATTTTCTCTCTTCTGCAAAGACACAATTTTTAAAATAACCCACTTTGAAATACTTATAATAAGGCTATGACAAAAGATTATGTTTTCAGTGGCATGTATTTGAATTACAGCATACTTTTTTTTTTCAAGAAAATACTATTTGATGAGCCTTCATTATCAACAACCAAGGCCATGAAATTAAAAAGCACAGCATTTCTCTGAAGTATAAGAACAGAAAAGCAGAAAGCTAAAGTAGAAAAAAGGTTACCAGCGAAACTGTGGCTGCTCCCTCCAAAATAACAGCGTGTTTGAAGTTAGAGGTGGAAGAGACCGGTTGCACAGCCATGGAAAAGTACTTTTTTAAGATCACAGGATTTTAGAGTTGTTTATTCCAAATCCCTTTTGGCAACAGTTACTGCTTTTAAATATTTTCCACCTTAAAATTCTTCATGAAGATGTGGAAACAGGGCTCAAAAACAGTTACCACCCAGAGCTGTGTGCCCAGGGGCCCCGGGGGGTTGGTAGAAAGGTTGGGGGAAAGGATTTAAGACTCTGACCAAAGCATTCCTCCTCTCATAGGCCTACTGACCGTCTCTCCCACTGCCTACCCTACAAGGCTGGCAAGTCCCTTTTGTGAATTTCCACTGAATCCTGCACAAATCTTGTCCCATAGGCGTTATCTGGCACACACAGCGAGGCACCTGTAAGCTTGTGTCTTTGCTTCTCCCATCAGTCCTTAATTTCCTTGGGAGCCAGGATGGTGTCTTATTCACCCAAATATCCTTACTGCCTAGTAAGATGCCTAATACACAGCTGGTCCTTAACAGGCTCGTGGGTCAAGTTGAAAGCCTGATGAAAGAAAAAGCCCCTATTTTTCAGACACGCCTACTTAAGCATATAGGGTAAAATGACATGATTTCTGGGATTTGCTGTAAAATGTTTCAACAAAGAACAAACAAAAGAAAAAGAAAGGTCTGAATAAAGCCAGATATGGCAAAATCTTATTAATTATTTAATCTGGGTGATGGGCTATTGTACTATTCTCTCTGATTTGTGTATATTTAAATTATTTCATAGTAATTTTTAAACTGTTAACTGAATAACAATTACTAATAATTATGAATTGAAATTCTTAGAGCTGACCAAACCTACCCACACACAAAAACCTTGATATCCTACCAGTTTTATCTTACAGAAATCTTTTCATACAATGACAGGAGAGGAAAGAAGGACAAGTCCCTGCAGTATTTCCACGATGTCAAAAGACCAAAGGCCAAAACAAAATAAGAGATTCTGAAAAGGATGATAAGGCTGAAATCAACGTCATGACTAACCTAGCCCAGAATTCTAAATGACCTGACCTAACTAATCTCCACCCCACCATACCAAGAATGGGGCACATATCACTCTGCAGATTTTTTTTTAATAGATAAGGATACAGTTCCTACCACAGGCAATTACGGTAAGACTGGGTATAAATTTTCTTAACACCATATAGTGTACAAATCATAATTTCTATGCGATTCAAACTGCTCGTCCTATAAAATCTGAATCTTTTTATTCTTAAGACAGATTTGCAGTATATGAGCCAGTGATAAAATTTTCAACACTCTTGTATTCAGAAAGTTCAGCAATGTGAGAGTTTATTACCTCAACTACTGCCTTTTACCAAACTTATGTGCCTTACCACTCTCTTTCATAAGAGTTCCTGGGGGAAATTTAATCTCTCATTGAGGAAAAGGCTAAGCAAAAGGTATGATCAAAAAGTCTTCATATACAGGAACACAAGTAAGATTAAAGTAATAATAAGCAGCCCGTTACACTAGCAAATACACACAGTGTATTTCTGTGCTCCTACCTCGACTTTCCATAACAGCTAGGGAAAATGTTCATTTCCAGAAACAGAGAGAAATACATTTCAGGTCCTGAGAATACAGACAATTTCCCTTTTATTCACAGGTACGGGGATTTAGTAGAATTCCATTTAATTCTCTGAGAAATGTTGAAAGTAATCCAGAGCAACAGTGGAGATGGGGTTTAAAGGAACTTTTATTTCCTGTTAAAAATACAGCCAGCTGACATTTATCACTTTTACCTTATTTGATCTCTTACCTTACCTCCCCACCTCTTTCACAAAATGATGGTGAATGTCCCCTCCGGCAACAGAAGGCTAAGTAAAAAGTATCAAATCACATGGAGGTGTGCTTATTTGTTTCATTTTTCAAAAGAAACATGTTTCAAGCATGTGATTTAAAAATTAAGATCAAGAAACAAACTCTGTTCAATAAATGGCAATGAGCACATGTCATGTAGCTGCTCATCAGGTTTGGACACACGTTACACGTATTTACAGGCACGCCTGCTGTGTGCCAGCAAGGGGGACACAGGGACAGGCAGGGTCTCTGCTCTCACGGGGCATACAGCCTGGTGGGGTGGGGGTGGAGGGAGAAGTGCTAAATCATTGCCCCGTTTTCTTAATGTACTTACACATTATGGGAAATGCTGTTTAGAAAGAACAGGAGTACGTGAAAGAGAGAAATAAAAGGACTGCATTTAGGTGGAGAGACGACGGGGGACCTCTAGAAGAGCTGACACTCAGGGGAGACCTGAAGGATGCCTGGGGTGCAGCGGTGAACGGCAGGGAAGAGCATTCCTGAGGAAGCAACAGCCGGGAGGAGAGCCGGCAGTGGACACCTGGATGGCGTGTGCACAACTGGCCCAGCACGGAAAGAAAAGGCTAAGGCCAGCCCAGTGTAACTGCATAGAGCCCAGGAGGCTTGCATTTACTCTGGAGCCAGCCTGCAGTTATGTTCGAGGGATACAAAAGGGGTCACTGGAAAGCACCTGCGATCTCTCCAGAAGTCTGTCAGAAGCACACTAACAGGGATCCCGGTCCCACGCACACGGAAACTCAATCCCCCTTCCCATCTCTCTACAGAGCAACAGTGTGACCGCTCGAAAAACCCCCTTCCCAGACACTAACTCACCCCACGAAATTTGTCCCGAAGACGGCCTAACGGAGCCTGTACACTCAACTGTCCCCTACACAGGCCTGGAGGTCTCATCTCGTCTCACACCAGCAACTCTCAGCCTTTCAAATGTAAACCCCGAAAGCTCCTAGGGCGTGTCCAGCTATTCTGCCCTTAACTTCAACCACTGGTACCAGGGCCAAGGCAGGGGGCCATCCCACCAGCACGCACTCCTTCCCAATGGGGCCAGGCTTGAAGCACTGGCCCTCAGGGCACTTTATTCCAGCCTCCACGTGGCCTCAGAGGGACAGATGGAATTAGACCTCACCTGACAGTATCTGCTGAGCACTGTCCTAGCACATTCTGGGGACTGACTCACTCAGTCCTTATAACAACCTTCCCGTGACACAGTAAAAGTACCTCCCTGTACAGATGAGGGACCGAGGATTTGACAGGGGCCATGCAGCCAGTCGGTAATGTTGTCACCCTCTCACTAGCTGTTCGACCTGAGGAATAGCATTTAACCTCCCCAAGCCTCTATTCCCTCAAGTGCGGTACAGGGCCCACTGCACCCGCTCACCAAGCCGTGAGAAATGATGGTACACATGTGAAACCGTTCTCCCTGAGGCCACAAGCAGAGTAAGGCAAGTGCAAGTGCAAGGTGTGCTGGGAGAGAGACCGTGTGGAGCAGACGGGGCGCTCTATCACCTGACCCTCCAGCCCTGGGCCGGGACACAGCTGGGCCTGGGCAGCAGGCTCTGGGTTCTGGGCCTCACCCACACCCAGGACAGCGTCCTCATGCAGGCAACACTCTCAGGCACTGACCCTACCAGGCAAGGAAGCTGCTCTATATTTGTCACTTAAAATACTGGGAAATGTAAGGACAACTTTCTAAAGAAATAAAGACATCCCTGACTTCAAAATGTACTGTAAAGCTACAAAAATCAAGACAGTGTGGTAACGGAAAAACAAACAAACAACACAGAATGGACACCACCAAGAATAAATCCTAACGTAAACCATGGATCCTGGGTGACGCTGTGTCAGCGCAGATTCATCCGTTGTAACAAATGCACCACCCTGGCGGGGATGTTGATGAGGATGGAGGCTGGCGGGGGTGATGCGGGGGACGGGGGTATGTGGGAAATGGCTAAGCTCAATTTTGCTGTGAACCTAAAACTGCTCTAATGAAGTCTACTTAAAAAATAATAATAGGGCTTCCCTGGTGGCGCAGTGGTTGAGAGTCTGCCTGCCGATGCGGGAGATGCGGGTTCGTGCCCCGGTCTGGGGGGATCCCACATGCCGCGGAGCGGCTGGGCCCGGGAGCCATGGCCGCTGAGCCTGCGCGTCCGGAGCCTGTGCTCCGCAGCAGGAGAGGCCGCAGCAGTGAGAGGCCCGCGTACCGCAGGGAAAAAAAAAAATAATAATAATAATAATAAGATCACACGGGGGAAAGTGTGGTGGTAGGAGGGACGTGATAAAATCCATTATCACGTGGTTTACATTTAGAAGAATAAGCACCATCCGAGCTCCTAGGTAAACGGGTGAACTGGTGAAACCACTTCCTGTGACTCGCGTGTGGACACACGTGGACACCCTGCCGCGCCAGTGCCACCGCGCGACACCCAGGGGCTCCTTTGCTGTTGTTCATCTTCCGCCATTAAGCGCTGAGTGGAGACGAGAAGGGAAGCCACCAGCTGTGTCAGAAAAGCCTTTCAGCTCCCAGCACCTCCACCCTTAGAGCAAACCCCAGGCACGCAGCACACCTCTGAGAGTGTTGTCCGGTTTGCACTCTCTGCCCTCTCCTCCGAGAAGCGGACAGCTGCTCACAACTAGACTGCAGAGCAGCTACAGAGCCCGGGAATTCAGAAAGGGCCTCCCCGGAAGGCGGCCGCTCACCCCGTGGAGACGAGCAAAGTAAACGCAGACCAGTGAGGATCCGGGAGCCAAGCCCCGTGGTGTCTTCACTGCTTTCCTCACCTGGCTGTGTCCCGGGAGAGCTCCCTGTGCAACACCAGACGCAAGGGCGATGGCAAACGTGACCTGCATCCCGAATCCCTCATCCTGGCTCGGCCTGACCTTGGCGCCCCAAATCCAGCACCTCCCGAACCACGCATCACACCTGTCCTCTCTTTCCCTGACTGTCCTCTGCCCTCCAGGGTCACCTGGACCTACAGCCTCCCTCTCAGGATCCCCGTCCTGACTCCATTAGCAATGAGAGCTCCCAGCAGAAACACCACCAAGTGAAGCCCACCCTCCCCTCTGGATCCCAATTTCCTGTCTGTAAAGAGAGGGAAGGAGCTAGATCAGTCTTCTCAGAGTCATGTGAGACTTTTCCAAACACATACGCTCGGGCCTCACTGCACACACCCTCCCCCCCCGCCCCCCCGCAAGAGGTGACAGGCTGGGAGCCCAGGGCAAACAGGTCACGCAGAAGGCCAGCCAAGGGATCCCATCTGCAGGGACGGGGCCCACCAGAAGGTTCTCATTTCTGGCTGTGAGTCCCTTTAGTCCTCAGGCTCCAAGATGACTTTCAGTTAAACACCACATGGTCTCGGTGTTTCAGAACACGAAGGACAGTCCTGTGACCACAGCTGGGGCAAGGCTGTCCAGAGAGAGTAGAAGCAGCCCTTAGAGGCCAGTTAGAGGCCCACAAGAGATGCCAGGGAGAAATTAAAATGGTCTCTGGGAAGCACCTGACTGCCACTGCCCTGAGGTTCTTGTCTGCAGAAGAGAGACACTGGGGCTGAAATCACAGGCCGCCGGTATTAATTTACCCAGAACTCACAGTCCGCCCAAAAGCGCCAGTCGTGAAACAAGTGCTCAGCAAACCTTACGTTTCATCCCTTTTCTTGGGGGAACACAGAGGAAAAAGGAATTAGAGAAAGGAAGAGCAGATGACATGGCAGATGAAAAAAATGTGTCGTGATTTCTGTTTGGGTGAGATGGTGAAAGATCTGGAAGAAAGTGTCACTGAATAAAGTCAGACGTGGCTGAGCGTCCATGCATTTCCCCTCAACATGTGGCACGGTGTCCAGCACAAAGCAAGAAGCAAGAAACGTCTGCTAACAGCAAGACCTCCTGGAGAGGGTCCCCAGTTCTACCCTTGAGCCCTTGCACTTAATACCATCACCAACGGCTGGGACAGAAGACAGGGACAGAGTTCAGGTTCAAAATCACTCCAACAGTACGAGCCCCATCACCGATGCTATCCAGCAGAGACAAACGTCAAGCCCCTTGTTTAACTTTTTAAAAAGATCAACAGCAAGGGCACAGGATGAGGGAGACCAGGCAAGGTCATGTGACCAGGCTCTATTATGTGAGATGGCTTTACAAAGGGAACGCTACGTAAACGGGAAAAGTATGCAGACTGCCCCTATCAGCACTGGGCCCACCAATCTTCCCCCTGTGGCTGCAGAGAAGCAGGACATCTAAAGCCCAAAGTCCACGCTGCCCGGCTCCTATCAACACCTCCTGAGCACGTGTGCTCACATGCCAAGCCCCCAGCAGCAGGTCTCTGGCTTCTACAGGAGGCGGGGGCTAATGAAGGGCTGTGTCCTGTCTCAGCTTCCCTCCACTCCTCAAAGGCCACCTGCCGTGCTGCTCACTCGGTCTCCCTCTGCTCTTCCAAACCCCAGGTCCCGCCTTTTAAATGATTTTGGAAAACATTTTTTAAGTAATTTGGGCCCCCTGAAGTGATTTCGGATATCGCTGTGCTCTGAGCCAGGACTGTGGCAAACTACGGTCCGCACACCGAATCCGGCCCCACCCACACCATAAGTAAAGATCTGTCGGCGGACATTTCATCCCTGGCTGTTCTCACACCTCAGCAGCAGAGCCGATGAGCTGCAGCAGAGGCCGAAGGGCTCCCAGAGCCTGAAATGTTTACTCCCTGGCCCCTGGACAGAAAAAGATTGCCAACTCCTTGCTCTACGCTAATCAGAATTCATCCTGAGTGTACGATTCTATCAAATGTTAAGTGATGCTTTGGGGAGAAGGTCAGAATGGGGGGAAGTCCAGACAGAGTAATTCATCAAGAACCACCTAGGCAACGGAGACAGAGGAGAGGAAGGCTCTGGAAGGACCCGAGAGCTCTCTGCAAATACCTGGAAGGTCAACACATGCTAGAATTGCTTGTTTGTACGTTGGAGGGCAGGAGTTGTCCTCTTCCCACTGCTCCACTCGCTCACCTCACACATCCCATGGCACCAGGCAAGAGCGCGACAAATCATTACTGAGGAGGGGGACACAAAGGGAAAGCGGACACACCGTCCCCAGGAGGTAAGGCAGGCAGGAAGGGGATTCGTAATTCTTTCATGGAAAGACCCAGTAATCAGAACTACCCAAGAGCAGAACAGACTCATCACTCGGACCATGGGCCCCTCAGGCCGGCACACACGACCACATAAAACACGTGCCAGAGGACTGTCTTTGCCCTGGTGGGACAGGAATGTAGACGGCCCCTCAGTTCTCTCCCCGTCTAGCAGGCCAGGCCTGCTGGCTCTGGACGTGAGCTGGAGGAAAGTGCTCTGCATGTCCTGCCTTAAACGGCCATCAACCATTATTTTTCACCTGCGAATCACCCTTTGCCTGACACTAGGCATCGCACTTGTGTGCACTTGTTATTAGACTCAGAGCTATGTTTAACACGTACTACCCTGCATTAACATTGCAGGATAAGGATTTATCACCAAATGCATACCTGTACTTGTACACATATACCCCAGGACTTATTCTAGATTGGTTGATTTTTGCAAATTGGCTAAATCACATGAGGTAAGTAGGATTCACTAGGTATTTAAGATGTTTCAAGGAGGACACATGTCAGTGAGCTCAGGGGAGATTTCCAACCGGCACACAGATTTAAGAATGCCAGCCCGCATGCAGAGCACCGCTACGTTCTGTTGTGATCTATCAAAAGTACCCAAGTGCAGGAGAGCTTAGTCACCTTTGCACGCCAGCACCAGTCATCGTGTCCGACAGGCAGAGCAGGGCCCATTAACTGGACGCACCATTAATTGGACTGAAGCAACTTTCAGCTCTAGTACCTTTGTTGAAGTCTTGCGGATCCAGCGACAGACTGTAGCCAGGAAGCGTCTCAAGGAGGAGTTTGTAGCAGGCCCTCCAGCCAGGCTCTGAGATGCTTGGGGCCACGCACTGCATGGCGGCCACGCGCTTGAAAAAGGCGGACTTGCGGTGGAAGCCGATCAACTCGTAGAGCTCAGAGAGGATGCTGTACCTCTGGATCTTCTCCTCCTCAGAGAGCTGAAGCACACAGAGGAAAGTAAAAAGCATGTGAAAGAATCTTACAAGTGAAAAAGGAAACATAAAAAAGCTTTTTCATAAAACAGGCCCAATGAAACATGAAGGAAAAGGGAAGCTGAGTTAGTGCACTGACAGGGCAGGATCCAGAGAAGCACCGACATGGAAGCTCCAAGGCCTTCTCTGAGCCCCATCTCTCCAAGCTCACCCTGTCCTTTTGCTAAGAAGGCCCATATTCTCTGGAACAAAGGTATTTGCTACCTAGCACATAAGATGCAGAGAAGGGAAAGAGAAAGGGCAAGACACTGGAATTTGGGCAGGGACTTTCATCAAATACATTACCTTCTCAAAACACAAAATATATAGAACCAGGTAACCAGGTAACTAGACAAAGAACTGTTAATAATAACCACACCTAACTTGGACTTAAATTAAGACTTCATGGCTTACAAAATTTTTTCTTTCATCTACAACCTAACCGTATTTTCCCAACCACCCCATGATGTAGTAATAACAATTTCTGTTTAATCACGACTACAGGCCAGCAATGTAACTACTAGGTAACAGCTCAGAATTTTTAAAAGCCGTGTCTGTGATATAGTCTGTGTACACATTTATTTCCTTTTGGCTTCATTCTAAACGAGGATCTAAATCAATTTTTTAAACGCAACAACAATAACAACAAAAAAACAAAAACGAGGGTCAAAAATGGGGATTTAATGCTTAACTGAAACAAGGGGCAGGTGAAGTCACAAAAATGCACGCCATGAGGCAGGGGTAATTAACAGAGGCCGACTATAGATTCAGCTCCAAGATCCCTGGCAGCTGAAGCAAAAAGTAGAAGATGATGAGCTACAGGAACCATAACGCCTGTGTCAGCTGCTGGCGCGCCCCATGCGGGAAGTCCAAAACATCCTTCTCACCATCGAGCATCCTTCTCAGACCCCCCGTGTTAAGTGCGACAAGCACATGCCCGCAGCCCGTGCCCCGGCCTCTACCTTGCCCTTCCCGCCAGCCCTCTCCCTCTCTCATCACTGTACTGGTCTGCAAACCCAGGCCTGAAGCGCCAGATTATGGAGGCAGCCCCACACCTTGGCTTGGCGGGCAGCTCACCCAGCTGGGGCCCCCTGGATCTGCCCATTTCTCTGCTGCACTGGCTTCCCACGGAGAGAGATTCCTTCCTACGCTGGTCCCCACAAAACTCCTCTCTCCTAAATGCAAGGACGTCAAGCCATATTCCAGACTCCTGTTCGACCAGCAAGTTTTCAGTTCCCTCTCTCTTTTTCCTTCTCCAATAAAGAACTTGACTTTCCTCCCTCTCCATCCAACCGTCTTCTTTGTGAGAGCTCTGCGTTCCCCACACACACACCATCCTGAAAGCCGGGCACCTTGCCGGCTAGGACCGAGATGTCTCCGTCTAACCTGGGCTGCATCCTTACACTTTCCCCCTTCTATCTCAGAAGGCCTTTCCTGAATCTCCCATCCCTCTGATTCTGAGTTTAAATGGACAAAGTTCTGAGGTTACCATTATTATGTGCATATCTACCGGGCTTTTGCTAGGTTCCCTTAGCAACAAGCTTCATTAAGGAACTGCATCAGGAAGTTTAAAGAGGCTATTCTTACATCTGAGTGGAGTAGCCCGCAGGAAATGTAAATGGCTTTGAAGAGAAAATTAACCAGGGACAAAGAGGCCGCAGGTTCTAACCAACAGTGTGTCATGAGCCCAAACGTTATCAAATGGCTCAGTCATCACTGAACGTCAGATCTGCAGGAGGTGCCGGGTGCTGGGTTGAATAGACACTGGCCCTAGAGCATGCTCCCACAGCTGGTAAAGTGCTGGACTTTTCTCTAGTTTCCCAAACAATTCCTTACGACCTCTTTCTCTTATGGTCACTTACATTTCCTACTAATGGAGAAAATTAATTTCAGTCATCTGGGTTGTTTGCGGGGAAGCTACACGACGCAGTTCACAGAGCTCAGACTTTGGAGCCATGGTGAGCTAGATCTGAAGACCAGTGGTAGCGTTTACAAGGTAATCACGGGCACGCAGCAAACACCCCAGCCTCGATTTCCTCACCTCTAAAACTGGGTTCAATAACGCCAGTGAGCACAGTCGCCGTGATGATTATGGCCGCAACCTGTTTACCCCTAGGTAAGTGCCGGCAACAAGCTGGCTGCCTAATTAGTAGGAAGCATCCTCAGCGGGCTTTAGTTTACCTGAGAACAGATGCTTTGCCGTTTTGTCTTTGGTAACAGAACGTATTTTACTGAGATTAATACCACCAGAGCAGCACCGGCTAGAAAATTCCCCAGCTCTGCAGGGCGAGGCATGTTCCTTTCCTCTACAGAGCTGACCACATTTTCTAGTCATTTGTTTGTACATTTGTCTATTTAGCACCTGTGTCCCCCTCCGGACATTCTGCTCCAGCAGCGCAGGACCCTGTCTGCTTGGCTGCATCACTGAATATTCTCGGACTACAAGACAGTGGGCCCAAGGCCTAGCACCCAGCCTCCAGTACAGAACGTAGAGAAGGGAAAACCCAAACAAGCATGCTTTAACTAGGCCCCTGCACCCGAAATTACGGTCTGACTTGGGACAAATTACAAAATCTTCTTTACCCTGAGGCTCCTCTTCTATCAACAGGAATAAACGCACTTAGCACACAGAGTTACAAAGATAGAAGGAAATAACCAAATTCACAACCTAGTCAAGTGTCTGCTAGCGTCCAACAAACACGAGCTGCCTTTATTGCTCTGACACGTCACTGGTGGGGCTTTCTAAGTGCCAAGCAGTGTGTGAAGTGCTCTACATGTGTTATAATACTATTTATTGATACAACTTACAACAAATCCAGGAAGAAGGGAATATTATCATTCCCATTTTACAGATTCACAAACAGGCTAAGGGAGGTTACATTCCAGTCCAAGGTCACACGGAGGGGAAATGGTGGTTGAAACCTGAATCTGGGCTGCCAAGGTTCGCGTTCCTTCTCTCACTTCTACCTGACCTGTGAAATCTACGTGCCTGTGAAATCTATGTGTTCGACAGACAAACCTGCAGACAGCCAGCTGTTAAATGCAATGCACGCAGCCATTTGTCAGAGCTAATTACCATAAACTACTCTCGTAAACAATGAAAGACAAGACAGGTGGATCCATGTTCCCGCTCACAAAGAGAAGTTCTGCCTTGAACACTCCTGCAACGTGCACAAACCCTTCCCAATACCACTAGATCCAAACGTATTCTTTTTCATTTTTTACATTTGCACAGGGCTTCTTAAGGCAGAAGGCACCTGCAATAATTCCATCTTGGTTCCTTTCAAAGTTTCCAGGTTAGCCAAAATCAGTCCCAGAACAGACACAACTCATCAGTTCTACAATGGAACACACCTGACCAAGAACCAAAACCTTGTCCTGGTTCAGAAAAACTATAGATCCCTCTTTGTTACTGTCATTATAAAATCCCACCAGTGTCTATCTGAATTATGGTTTTCTCAGTATATGCCCAGTAGTGGGATTGCTGGGTCATGTGGTAATTCTATTTTTAGTTTGTTTGTTTGTTTGTTTTTTGCAGTACGCGGGCCTCTCACTGTTGTGGCCTCTACCGTTACGGAGCACAGGCTCCGGACACGCAGGCTCAGCGGCCATGGCTCACGGGCCCAGCCGCTCTGCGGCATGTGGGATCCTCCCGGACCGGGGCACGAACCCGTGTCCCCTGCTTCGGCAGGCGGACTCTCAACCACTGCACCACCAGGGGAGCCCTATTTTTAGTTTCTTAAGGAACCTCCATACTGTTCGTTTTTTAAGGAACTTAGTTTTTTAAGGAATTCTTAGTTATTTAAGGAACCTCCATACTGTTAGTTTTTTAAGGAACTTAGTTTTTTAAGGAATTCTTAGTTATTTAAGGAACCTCCATACTGTTCTCCATAGTGGCTGTATCAATTTACATTCCCACCAACAGTGCAGGAGGGTTCCCTTTTCTCCACACCCTCTCCAGCATTTGTTGTTTGTAGATTTTCTGATTATGCCCATTCTAACCAGTGTGAGGTGATATCTCATTGTAGTTTTGATTTGCATTTCTCTAACGATTAGTGATGTTGAGCATCTTTTCATGTGCTTCTTGGCTATCTGTATATCTTCTTTGGTGAAATGTCTATTTAGGTCTTCTGCCCATATTTTGATTGGATTTTTTTTTCGATATTAAGCTCCATAAGCTGTTTGTATATTTTGGAGATTAATCCTTTGTCCGTTGTTTCATTTGCAAATATTTTCTCCCATTCTGAGGGTTGTCTTTTTGTCTTGTTTATGGTTTCCTTTGCTGTGCAAAAGCTTTTAAGTTTAATTAGGTCTCATTTGTTTATTTTTGTTTTTATTTTCATTACTCTAGGAGGTGGGTCAAAAAAGATTTTGCTGTGGTTTACGTCAAAGAGTGTTTTTCCTATGTTTTCCTCTAAGAGTTTTATGATGTCCGGTCTTACATTTAGGTCTTCAATCCATTTTGAGTTTATTTTTGTGTATGGTGTTAGGGAGTGTTCTAATTTCATTCTTTCACATGTAGCTGTCCAGTTTTCCCAGCACCACTTACTGAAGAGGGAAGCAGCAGCATAGCACAGGGAGATCAGCTTGGTGCTTTGCAAGGACCTAGAGGGGTGGGATAGGGAGGGTGGGAGGGAGGCTCAAGAGGGAGGGGATATGGGGCTACATGTATGCATATGGCTGATTCACTGTGTTGTACAACAGAAACTGACACAGTGTTGTGGAGCAATTACACTCCAATAAAGATCTATTAAAGGGCTTCCCTGGTGGCGCAGTGGTTGAGAGTCCGCCTGCACGGGTTCGTGCCCTGATCCGGGGAGATCCCACATGCTGCAGAGCAGCTGGGCCCGTAAGCCATGGCCGCTGAGCCTGCGCGTCCGGAGCCTCCACAACGGGAGAGGCCACAATAGTGAGAGGCCCACGTACCACAAAAAAAAAAAAAAAAAAAATCTATTAAAAAATAATAAAATGTTTAAAATTGTTTAATTTAAAAATTAAAAAAAAGAAAAATCCCACCAGAACTCATTATTTTGCTGTCCGCTCAGCTGGCAACCAGATACGGAGATGAGTCAACTCCAGCACAGCATCGAGTTGGGGAGAACTCTAAAGGCCCACACCCGCTGCAGCAAGGCGGGCCACTTACCTTCCGCATGGCTCTGCTGACCCCTAGTGTTCTACGAAGATCAGGCCAACAGAGAAGGGGCTGTTCCCAACAGCTGCAAATTCCCACACATTAAATAAAAGCATCTGATCTTATCAAATATGTTGTGTATACACCCACCTGTGAAAACAGCTTCGCCAAAAGCCCAAATGTTCAACATTAATTTGCAAAGCCAACTCCGGTCCGTAAAGGCGAGCAAGTCTTAGGACACTAAGTCTTCCAAGTCCCTCCCACACCCAACCCTCCACCAAACTGCCTGCAGTTCTTCAGCATGCTTTTAAATGCATCCCCCCGCCCCCCAGATGTCCCTCCACGCCCTCTGGCCTGAGTATAAGAGCGGCTACTGGGTAACTGCAGGGCAACACTAGACAGGACTAGACACAGAGAATCTGAACTAAACTACTCCTGATCACCATGAGTTCGTTATTCCATCATTTGACAGATGAAAATATCGAGAGATATGGAGGATTATGCTCAAGGTCACGCAGCTAATAAGTGGCAAAGCGGGGTCTGCACACAGGCCCACGACTCTGCTCCTCACTCCAGCATGACGCCCCAGCTGGATCCCCACACCCACAGGGTTCCCTCGTGCCTGCCTGACAGGTCCACGTTTCTTTGCTTTGACTCACGACCTATAACACGTCTGCCTTTTAAGCACCTTTTCCATCCACTGTCCCTCAGCAACAAAACCGCTCAGGCCACCAAACGACTTCCGGCTCCCCAAGCCCTCCGTGCTCGAGCCAGGTCACGCCTTCGCACCTGGTCCCTGCTCAGAGGCTCTTCAGCCCCTGTAGGTGGATTATTTCTGCTCTTTGCAGGGAAACCCCTCTGGGGAGCCCTCCTCTCACCCTCAGCACAGCAGTCCCCGGGCCGCGTCCCCAGCTGTCTCACTAGATCTGCATGTGCCCTCTTTGGACCAGCAGCCTAAGAGCTAGGGATTACGCCCTGGTCATCCCTGCAAACGTACTGCCCAGCTCAGAGCTCACACCCAGCAGGTCACCCGGAAATCGTGGTGAGTGATGGATCCAACCCAGATGTCTGTGCCTTTGCCAGCACTGCTGAGGCTGGTTTCCACCCTTCGCTCAGTTTCCCATAAAACTGAAGCTTCACCGTCAAGTGGTGGGTTTTCACTTTTCCTGCCCATCTTTACCAGAAACGTCAAGGGAAACCAAAACACCTTTTCTCAACCCTTTCCTGATGACACATTCCCATCCGTGATATTGCCATGCTCAGCAGCTTTGAGTCCACGTAGTGTTGTTTCCCTTACACTAAATGGCTCCAAACGTTGTGGGATTTTTTTCTCTTTTTGGTTTGTTTGTACTCGGTTTATTCGCTTGATTCTGCTTTTGTCTCTCCCTTCAGTGTTAGGCTGGCAGCTGCCACTTCTCACTGCCTTCAGCTGCCTCCCTCCCAGTGTCCCGGGGGTGCAGTAACAACCTCCACAGAAGAGGAAACCAAGGCACAGAGAGGCTAATTTACCCAAGGGGCTAAGCCAGATTCAGGCCCCAGCAGTGTGTATTCTGAGTCCCTGTGCTAAACTATTATGCTAAAATAGTTAACTTTTTATAGATTGTGGTTATAAACATATGAGGTATCAAAATATGTATGAGCAGCACACACATCAACGCTAAGACCTTCATTAGCCATTGCTTTATTTCTATTTTAAAAATTAAGAACCTCTGGGCTTCCCTGCTGGCGCAGTGGTTGAGAGTCTGCCTGCCGATGCAGGGGACACGGGTTCGAGCCCTGGTCCAGGAAGATCCCACATGCTGCAGAGCAAACTAAGCCTGTGTGCCACAACTACTGAGCCTTTGCTCTAGAGCCGGCATGCCACAACTACTGAAGCCCGCATGCCTAGAGCCCGTGCTCTGCAACAAGAGAAGCCACCGCAATGAGGAGCCCGCGCAACGCAATGAAGAGTAGCCCCCGCTCACCACAACTAGAGAAAGCCCGCGTGCAGCAATGAAGACCCAACGCAGCCAAAAATAAATTAATTTTAAAAAAAATTAAGAACCTCTGCAGTCAATATGGCAAAATGTTAACATGTTAAACCTAGATGATAGAGGCATGTGTGTCTTATTACTCATTCTCTCTTATATGTTCAAAATACAAAATGATTGTAAAGTCTCTCTCCCCTCCCCTCCACCCACTAGCCTCTCTCTCACCTGAGCCTCCCAGACCCACATATTTTACAGTCTTTTCATTATATCCACAACTGAATCCACCAGCGTTGCCCCCAAACTCCCTCTGCAGCTTTCCCTTCTCCGAGCACAGCATGACCATCATTTACCTAATTAATCAAGCCAGAAACCTGGGCGTTATTCTGTCTGCCCTCACATACATCATTAATCCCTTCCTTTTCACCCCCTAAACACGTCTTCGATCTGTTGGCTTTCTTCCATTGACCGTCCCACCACCACTCAGGTGAAGCCGCCTACACTGCCCACCTCGACTCCTCAAGAGCCTCCCACCTGGCCTCCCTCACCATGCTTACCCTACTCCACACAAAGGGGATCCCATCACTCCTGTGCTTTTAAGACCTTTCTTTTAAAAACCACTGTTCTTAGAATAAACTCCAAGTTCTTCACCTGGTGAATGTCTACCTTTGCCACAAAACTGTCAGCTTAATGAGAGAAGACTCTGCCTTCTCCACCTCTACGCCCCCTCCTGGCACAATGCCATGCTCAGTACAGATCTGCTCGACTACAGTAACGGTATTGTAACCCTAGTCCTGGGTCCTTAACCAAACTGCTTCACTTTTGAGTCTTGGTTGCCCTGGCCATAAAAATCCAAGGTAGATTAGAAAGATTGTAGACGTTTGGCTGGATTATTGATTTGGGGATTTTACAGTAGCAACCTGCAACTAAATGTTCTAATGATTTTGTCTTATTAAAAACACATCCAGATTCAAGTAATATTTGTGGAATGCCTTAGGTGTAAAAGGAGCTGTACAAAGTACTTTCACACGCTTCATGTTTTATAACATGAACAACCCAGACAGGGTCACAAATGGAATAGCTTCACAAGTGACAAATGTAAGGTGATAAGGCATTAAGCTTGTCCAAGGTCGCAAAGCTGGTGAGAGCAAAGTCGTTTCTCCAATCAAAAAAAATTTTGAAAGAACAGAATTCTGAATTTTGAGGGTAAAAGACCATAATACAAAGAGGTGAAACAACTCCCTTAATCAAAGTTTCAAGTTCTGACTCCAGAGTTTTAACCGTGCCATACTGAATGCTAGCACAGCAAAATCAGATGGTCTTTTGGTGAATAAGCTCCAGGAAAACCGCGTTAATTCTTCCACTCATAGGAGGACACACACCCACCTGTCGAAGGTTGATGTAGACTGCATTCTGGAGAAATTCCGAAGCTTCCATGCTCCGCTTCTGAATGGCGAGGACACGGACGGCCTTGACACACGCTTCTAACTCAATCACCCCGGCGTTCTTATACTGCAGGGTCAAAAGAGAAGATGAGAGGTGTTTGTGTCAGGTCGTGCAGGCGGTACCACAGGGACTCAGTGACACTGAGCAGCACGTCCCCACCCAAGGGGGGGACTTTGTGTTTGAGAAAGTCTATCCCTTAAGGGGCCAGAAGGGGTTGGTGGGATTGAGTGAACCTATAAATGCCCATATAGATATGTTTGCATTCATTCAAATAATACAACCAACAGTCGCTGGATATTCTACAAAATTTCAAAATGTTATCAATGGAAACTTTGCTATTCACTTCCACTTAATCTCCTGCTCGAAAACATTCTTAGACTCTCTCACACCTGCAGCTTTGATGCAGTAGTTGCCAATTCATGTTACTTTGTTACAAAAGTTCTAGCTCCTTGTATCACTGTACCTGTCCTCTCTTGGCACGTTTGATGTCTTTCTGCTTATCTCTCTGAGTTACCTGTTCCTGCTTCTCAGATCCTGAGAGGAAGGACAAGTGAAGATACATGAACAGAAAAGGTACCGTGGGCTTCACACAGCCACTCAGTAATGATCCCGGCGAGAACTTCTCCAATCTCATCTTCACCTCTCAAGGTTCTGCACGAGATGACATCCAGCCAGGAGAGCTGGCCTTGCCCACGTGAAAGCTGTGTGGCTCAGACGTGAGGACAGGCCCAGAAGCTGGCTCTGGAGCCCAGGCCCCCCTGCTCTGTGCCTTCCTCTTTCCCGAGGCCCCAACTCGAAGCCCTCCATGCTCCCTGTTCTTCTGCCCTTTTTATTTTTTTTTCCTAATTACCCTGAGCTGGAGTGGTTTTCATCTGATGTATCTGAAAAGACTTCCTGCAGCTGGGGAAGAGGCTTCTGAGGTAAATCCATGTATTCTGGTGCCTGAAGAGCGCCCGAGGCTGAGAGACCCCCCACGAACACTCACCGAGGCGTTAAACGTGCTGTGGAGTCAGCCACCCCCCAGCAAGTGTTTGCTGAGACCCCAAGGCCTGCCTGGCATAACCACTCATGAACATGCAGTCTGCCCACTTATCAATTATGAAGAAGCAAAAATATCCAATTGCCCATGTTCCTTACTAAAATTATTTGTAAGGTGGGAAAAGAAATTACTGTGCCAGAAAGAGCAGGTCTCCACTGTTTCCTCATTTCCAATGTGTAACAGGCGCAGAATCTGTGATATATTACATGTAATTTATCAAAGACAGCAGGAAAAGAAACTATACTTACCTAACTACCAATACTGAAGTCAGAGTCTATCAATTTTATATACCATTTAACAACACCACACAAAGAATCTAACAGGGACTCGATTTCATTGAAATATAATTATTTCCTTTCCTTCAAAACTCTTAAAATAACTTCTACTGAAGCGAAAATAGAAGTCAACTCATTTTTTTCACATATTTTGGTTATAGTTAAATATTTTAAATATTACAATGAAATTTAAATTGCAATCATAAAAAACTGTTCATATATTAGTAGAAAGATATACAGAATCAATGGGAATCAGGAAAAGAACGGACATTTACTAAAAGGCTACTACATACCTAGTCTTTTACAAGCATTCTCCTGGAACATAAGCTCTCTGATGCAGGGGCCCCCATTTTCACTGCTGAGTCCCTAGTAATCATCTACCAAGGCACCAGCATAGACCTATGCAATCAATATTTTAGAAATAAATGAGGGAATTATCTCATTCAATTCTAAAACAAACCCCTAAAATGAATACGGAACTTATTTACAGATAAAGAAAATAGGGTCCCAAAAAGTAAAGTTTCTTGCCCAAGGTCACAAAGCTAGTAATTGGTAAAGGCAGGATTTGAACTCAGGTCTGTCTGACTCCAAAACTAAGGTGGAAATCTCATTCCATTAGGAAGGGTCCAGCACCACAGACAACCCTCCTATCTTTGTTCAGATCTAGCCTTATATAGCCTTAGCATCCCATACGTAGGGAACTCGAGGACAAACCATAACAGTAAGGATTTTATAGCCAGTAATTTCTTAGGTCTTATTTACAAAGTGTCAGCAGATCAGCAGAAAAGCTCTGTAAGAAGGTATTTCTAAGAATAAAACCAAAGAGAAAACCCATAAGGAAAAGATTTACTACATTAAAGACATTTTTGACCACAACCAAAATGAAAAACCTCATAAACAACACAAAAGGCAAGCAACATCAAGAAAAAGATTTGCAATATATGTCAATGACAGAAAAGAAGCTAATATCCATGATTTACAAAGAGCTATCACAAAGCAATAAGAAATGCTCCCTAATTTAAATGTATGCAGAGGACAAAAACAGATAATTCATTTTAAAAATGCAATTGGCTAATACATGAACAAAGTTCAATACCTCACTGGTCATCAAATGCAAACAAACAATGAAAAATTACTTTCGCTCATCATATTGGCAAATATTTTAAAAGGACAGTGTCTGTCTGTGGGAGAACAAACTGTTATAAAGCTTTTTGGAGGACGATACAGCAATGTATATGTAAACTCTAAAAAATATATGCACACTTTTTGACTCAAGTCCACTTCTGGGAATTGTTTCCTTTTAAAAAAAAAAAATCAGTCCAAAAAGATTTATCCATCACGGCATTTATCACAGCACTGTTTACAACGGTGGAAAGAAAAATTGAAGGAAAATAATATTCAGTAATAGAGAATTGGTTAAATGAGTAATTCTACATCTTTTCATTCCCTGTTGGAGAAGGAATTTGGAGAGTAACTTGAAAGTAACCTATGATAAATGTAAATGTCATATCCAGTGACTAAATTTCCAGAAATCTTAACTAAAGGAATACTCATACAAGAACAAAAGAATATATGTACAAGAATGTTCAAACATTTTTTTCTAAGAGTGAAAAAGTGAAGATTCAATAACGCAGAAAAACGCATAATTTGCCAAATGAAAAATGTAGGTCTCCACACAGTAAAGAAGTACAGAATGCTCACCATTTTATGATATAGACGATATACATCGACAAAAAGAACAGAAAATAGATATTAAAAATGTTATCTCCAGGCTTCCCTGGTGGTGCAGTGGTTAAGAATCCACCCACCAATGTAGCGGACATGGGTTCGAGCCCTGGTCCAGGAAGATCCCACATGCCACGGAGCAACTAAACCCATGCGCCACAACTACTGAGCCTATGCTCTAGAGCCTGCAAGCCACAACTACTGAGCCCGTGTGCCATAACCACTGAAGCCCACGCACCTGGAGCCTGTGCTCTGCAACAAGAGAAGCCACCGCAATGAGAAGCCCACGCACTGCAACGAAGAGTAGCCCCCACTTGCCGCAACCAGAGAAAGCCTGCACGCAGCAACGAAGACCCAACACAGCCAAAAATTAATTAATTAATTTTTTTTTTTTTTTTTAACGTTATCTCTGAGGACTTCCCTGGCAGTCCAGTGGTTGAGACTCCGTGCTTCCACTTCAATGGGGGGACGCAGGTTCGATCGCTGGTCGGGGAATTAGGATCCCGCATGCCGTGCAGCATGGCCAAAAAATTTTTAAAGTTTTTTTATTTTTTTTTTGAAGAAGAAGAAACAGTCCATTTTATTGGGCTCAGACTAAGAATCCATGGGTCTTGAGGACCTCTGTGAATCGGTCGATTTTCTTCTCTATGTTCTTTTCGGCCTGCTTCCGTAGCCTCATGAGCTGCTTCTTTTTCCGGCAGTGGATCTTGGCCTTCTCCTTTCTCTTCTCCTCCAGTGTAGCCGTTACTGCCTAGTACTTCCAGCCAACCTCATGAGCCAGGCGCCCTAGGTAGGCAAACTTCCGTGTAGGCTTCAGACACACAACCTTAAGGGCGGCAGGAACCACCATCCGCTTTTTCTTGTCATAGGGTGGCGGGATCCCATAAAACACCTTGAGGCGGTCCAGAGCGGCCTGGCCTCGCTTGGTCTTGTGGGGCAGCATGCCTCGCACTGTCCGCCAGAAGATGCGGCTGGGGGCTCGGAAGTGGTAGGGGCCACGGGAGGGGTTGGTGTTCATCCGCTTGCGGAGGAATGCCAGGTACTTCAACTTGTTTCTATAGAAATTGCCAGAAATGTTGATGCCTTCACAGCGCACAACCACCACCTTTCGACCCAGAAGCACCTGCTTAGCCACGATGGCCGCCAGGCGGCCCAGGAGATGGCCTCGGCCATCGAGAACCAGGACCTGCCCCTCCGCCATCTTCGGCAGCCGCCTGGGAAAACTAAAAAGTTTTTAAATAAAAAATTTTTTTTAATTTTTTAAACGTTATCCCTGAGTAGCAGGGCTATGATAGCCTCTTTTTCTCCTATTTTCAGACTTATTAAATTAAATATACATGATTTTTAATCAACAAAAACCATTTTTAGGCATATAGTATTTATTATGCATTGGGGAATACTACATGAATACTTACAGAAACGAACACTTAGGAGATACTGCGGCAGCATTACACAATGTAAAACAGGAACTTCTGATTAAAACAACACAGTCACATAAAGGATCTACAGAGTAAAATCACCTTGCTGTAATAGGAAATGGCCTCCTTGTATTTGTCAATTATGTCTTCAGGGCTAAGGCAGTTCTTAGCCCGCCCAATCTCAGCGCTGGTATCTGGATTGATGCCATTAGTGGTGAGGGCACCTGCAAACCGAGAGAAAGAAAAGAAATAATCTTTTGCTTTTTCCGTCTTGTTTCTTTGTTATTTTAAAAGAAGGGCACAAATAAGATAAAGCTTGAATATTCCCAACTGAAATTTAAATAATGAAACCATTTTTAAAGTCTTCACAGCTTATACACTCCCTATAATAGTCTTACCATCAAAGCATTGTATTAAATGTTAATTAACTCACAATAAGTTTTCCTCCCTGTTGAAACTTTTTATTAAAGAACATGAAATGCATTATATAAAAGTAACATGTCTATAATAACTAGCTTAGTTGCCTTGACAGCAATGCAGTCAGTGTGCATTATCTCCCAGCACTAAGCTCTTCTCTTAATGCTACAAGAAACCAGACTGCACCCTCAAATGGAGATAAACTATGTGAAAGTATTTTCTGAACTATACAGCACAAAAACACATAGCTTACAAATACTGGCATCCTTTCTGAGGCTGTCATTTTCTGTTTCTGGCCAACCCCTGTCAATAAGCAGAACCACCTAATTCCCCAGCCATCAAACTCACAGGGGCAAGAGCTCTGGAGACATGTCCGTTTATAGAATGTAACCAACTACACATAGAACTCTGACAAGAAAAAGATGAAATACTCTTTGATTTCAGAGAACACTCAAAAAATACTCTCGTTAGCCTCATAGCAGGAAAAGCTGGGCTTCTCCTAAGCCACTTGTTTATTTCAGGGACACTGAGCAAATCCAACAAATTCTGTTCCCCTCATGTCTACTGGGAGACTCAGGCACACATGTGCTGTTATCTTAGAACTCACGGGGCAAAGGGTGTGTCTCACACGGCCCGCAACCTTCACACAAGCTCATCGCCTCACCTTGCTGTCTAAACTTGGTCCCATTTTCTCACCTGCTCTCTTGGTATTTTGTTATTCTGTATGCTGCCTCAAATGCTTTTTGGAACAAGACAGAGAATAAGTGGATAGATAAATGGACAGATGGACAGATGAAAGATGGGCAGACGGACAGAGAGACTCTAAGCAAAGAGGAACAAAGAACATTTCCTACGCAAAATCCTCTTCTAGTCAGG
Source organism: Phocoena sinus (assembly GCF_008692025.1). NCBI lineage: Eukaryota > Metazoa > Chordata > Mammalia > Artiodactyla > Phocoenidae > Phocoena > Phocoena sinus. The sequence continues at coordinate 76,351,769 of NC_045779.1, forward strand.
GAAGAAAGAGCCATAACAGAGAACTGGGAAGAGACAGGTGGCTTAGGATTTTGTGTTTCTACAGATTTTGTGAAAATCACAGCAAGAGATAAGAGGGTAGAACCATAAATAATAAAAGAAAAGGGCATGCATGCCTGAAAAAAATCTAAAATATTTACTTTCTAAAGAATAGATTCAAATCAGCAAGGCCCAATGACAAAATCCTTGGGTCCTTACAGAATTGAGAAGTCCATCTCCAAGCCACAAGGCAACCCTTTGGAGCACTGAGAATCTACACTGGGTGGTCGTAAGGCCATCACAGCAAAAACTATGTCATTCTGCACTAACGAGGAATCAGAACCTATGTGGGGACATCCATGCATGTCCTCATTTACAACCCATGGCAGCGTTATGCGGGGGGACTCCTAGCGAGCCCTGTTTCTGCAGGGGAGGAAACAGGTCCTAAAGAGGCTGAGCATTCCTACTAGCTCTCCAGTAGTAGGAGCTGGATATACAGAGCTGTTTACTCCAGAGCAGGATTTGAACCCGGGCCTGTATTTTTTTTCTTTTTTTTTGCGGTACGCAGGCCTCTCACTGCCGTGGCCTCTCCCGTCATGGAGCACAGGCTCCAGACGCGCAGGCCCAGCGGCCATGGCTCACGGGCCCAGCCACTCCAAGACACATGGTATCCTCCCGGACCGGGGCACGAACCCACGTCCCCTGCATCGGCAGGCGGACTCCCAACCACTGCGCCACCAGGGAAGCCCCGGGCCTGTATTTTTAACCACAGTACTATCCTGCTTTGTGTGTTTTTCATGTTTACAATACCTTTGTTTCTGGCATGAAATAATATTTAATAGATGATAGGTTATCTTGATTTATCTCATTAGTTCTAATAATTTGTCTTCATATTGTTGAATTTTACTCTTTTCCCTTGGAGGATGGAAGGGAAAGAGTGGGAATCAGAATGAGGTGGGCTCTTCATTCTTCCTATGGTACCTCACCTCATCCAAGAAGCCCCCAAACAGGGAGAAGGAACAAATTTTCCCTCCATATTTAAAGAAAAAAAAAAGACACCACTGATAATGGGCATTCCCTTAATGATTTACTTAACTCCAGTACAGAGGCCAGGGGAAAAAAGCATATGCAGAAGCCCGGAAGAATATAACCTGTAAGAAGGTAAAAAAAGCATAGCTCTTTTTAAAAAAAGGAGAGCTTAGTGGGTCAGACTAATTAAATTTCACTCAATAAAAGAATAACACACTCTAAAAATACTAGTATGCAATGGATTTGATCTTTCTTGACACCTATAAAGTTTTGACAGCCCACACGTAACATTATTGTGAACCAGTGAAACAAGGAGTCTATAGACAGGAAAAATCAATGCCACAGGCAGGCTGAAACCCAGGCTAGAGGAAAGGAAAAGAAAGAGCATAGTTAAGAAGTGGGGAAAAGCTGAAAAAAAAAAAATCATCACAAGAGCTCCCCAGTATCAGTCCAACAACAGTTTAATAATTCATTCAAGAGAAAGTTACTGAGTTCCTATTATGTGCAAGACTGCATAGGAGGCACAAGCTAGAAAGTCAACAAAAGTAAAATGAAGCAGAAGTAAGAGGGAATGGGACTTCCCTGGTGGCACAGTGGCTAGGAATCCGTCTGCCAGTGCAGGGGGCACAGGTTCGAGCCCTGGTCTAGGAAGATCCCACATGCCACAGAGCAACTAAGCCCGTGAGCCACAGCTACTGAAGCCTGCGCGCCTAGGAGCCCGTGCTCCGCAAGAGGAGAAGCCACTGCAATAAGAAGCCTCAGCTCGCCACAACTTAGAGAAAGCCCGCACGTAGCAACAAGGACCCAATGCAGCCAAAAATAAATTTAATTAATTAATTTTAAAAAAATAAAAAAGAAATAAGAGGGAATAAAACAGAGACAAATGATGCAGGAGAAAGAACGGCAAAACCATATAAAGAGGAGAATAACAAGGGTAGCCCCCACTCACTGCAACTAGACAAAGCCCTCAAGCAGCAATGAAGAGCCAACGAGGCCAAAAATAAATAAATAAATAAACGAAAAATTTTTTAATATTAAAAAATAATAACAAAAAATAAATAGAATTGTAAAGTTAGAACATTGTTGAAAAGCTATAAAAATACTCCAAAAAACAGATCAAAACATATATATGTAGGAAGGCTGCCCCACTGTCATATATAAATGCAAACTTATTTTTGTTTATTCATGGGCACTAAATTACTTTATCCAAAGCATGATATATATTTTTTAATTTTATTTATTTATTTTTTGCTGTGTTGGGTCTTCGTTTCTGTGCGAGGGCTTTCTCTAGTTGCGGCGAGCGGGGGCCACTCTTCATCGCGGTGCGCGAGCCTCTCACTGTCGCGGCCTCTTGTTGCGGAGCACAAGCTCCAGACGCGCAGGCTCAGTAGTTGTGGCTCACGGGCCTAGTTGCTCCGCGGCATGTGGGATCCTCCCAGACCAGGGCTCGAACCCATGTCCCCTGCATTGGTAGGCAGATTCTCAACCACTGCGCCACCAGGGAAGCCCCAAAGCATAATATTTTAATTAAAACAAATAATCAATATTACACTTCTCCTGTCAGATCTAGTTCATAAACTTACTCTGCTATGTAACCATAATGTGTCTAAGATAGAGTTAAAATTAATGAAAATACCTTTGTATGGTTTGTGGAACTCTTCTCAAAATTCCAGGCTTTTAAAATAAATCTGTGCAGTATTTCTATATTGTCTTTTCTCTTGTGAAGCAACAGATACTGTTGTCAACATTCTGTCCTTACAATGATTCATGAGCACCATGCTCTAACTAATCTGCCAGACAACAAGGCGCTACCTAGACACCGTGACCAAACAAAATGAAATATAAGGAAGACAATGACCCTATTCTGGAAAATTTACAACCTGTGTCAACACTGGGGTTTTTCTTTCATTGGTTAGCAAAATAAAATAAATCATATACTTTCTTAGAGCATTCAGTAGCCATGACTCTTCTTTTAGTGTAATGACCAGAAAAGAGTTAAATTAAGTATGACTTTATTAGGTCGATTAGCAACAATCATCACTGGAGGGTAAGTAATGCGGTATTAACTGATAGCAATGCTTCCGCCTACATTAGACCTAAAATAAAACTACACTGAGGTCTGCAAAGTATTATAAAGAAAGAGATGAGGTCCCTAATGAGAAAAAAATAGTAAGAAATCAAAGAAGTAAAGGCTTTTTAATTAACCATTCCTACAGAAAGGAATAGACTATGGTAGTTAAGAGAACAGACGCTGGAGACAAATGTGTGGGTGTGAATTCCCACATCACCACTAACTAGCTGTACCCATGACAAGTCAATGAACTTTTCTGCATCTCAGTTTCCTCATCTACAGATGGGGGATAACAACAGTACCTATCTCCTAGAACTGTTGTAAGAATTAAATTGCTTTTAAAATACCTCAGATCTTAGATATGACACCAAAAGCACAAGCAAACAAAGAAAAGTTAGATAAAGTGGACTTCATCAAAACTTAAAACTTCTATGCTTCAAAGGATACCATCAACAAAGTGAAAAAACAACACACAGAATAGGAGAAAATTTTTGTAAACCATATATCTGATAAGGAACTTGTATCTACAATATAAAAAGAAATTTTACAACTCAACAGTAAAAAGACAAATAACTCAATTAAAAATGGATAAAGGATCTAAAAAGACCTTTCAGTGATCCAGAAAGGATCTCATTCAGATTCGACGGAGAAATTAAACACTTTACAGACAATCAAAAGGTAAGAGAATTCAGCACCACCAAACCAGCTTTACAATAAAGGCTAAAGGAACTTCTCAAGGCAGGAAACACAAAAGGAGGAAAAGACCTACAGTAACAAACCCGAAACAATTAAGAAAATGGTAAGAGGAACATACATATAGATAATTACTGTAAATGTAATTGGATTAAATGCTCCAACCAAAAGACATAGACGGCTGAATGGATACAAAAACAAGACAACATATGCTGTCTACAAGAGACCAACGTCAGACCTAGGGACACATACACACTGAAAGTGAGGGGATGGAAAAAGATATTCCATGCAACTGGAAATCAAAAGAAAGCTGGAGGGCTTCCCTGGTGGCGCAGTGGTTGAGAGTCTGCCGCCAATGCAGGGGACACGGGTTCGTGCCCCGGTCCGGTAAGATCCCACATGCCACGGAGCGGCTGGGCCCATGAGCCATGGCCGCTGAGCCTGCGAGTCCGGAGCCTGTGTTCTGCAACGGGAGAGGCCAAAACAGTAAGAGGCCCGAGTACCACAAAAAAAAAAAAAAAGAAAGCTAGAGTAGCAATTCTCATATCAGACAAAACAGACTTTAAAAGACTATTACAAAAGAGACAAAAAGAACACTACATAATGATCAAGGGATCAATCCAAGAAGAAGATATAACAATTGTAAATATTTATGCACCCAACATAGGACCACCTCAATACATAAGGCAAATGCTAACAGCCATAAAAGGGGAAATCAACAGTAACCCAATAGTAGGGGACTTTTAGCACCCCACTTTCACCAATGGACAGATCATCCAAACTGAAAATAAATAAGGAAACACAAGCTTTAAACGACACATTAAACAAGATAGACTTGGGCTTCCCTGGTGGTACAGTGGTTGAGAGCCCGCCTGCTGATGCAGGGGATGCGGGTTCCTACCCCAGTCTGGGAGGATCCCACATGCCGCAGAGTGGCTGGGCGCGGGAGCCATGACCGTTGAGACTGCGCGTCCGGAGCCTGCGCTCCACAGCAGGAGAGGCCGCGGCAGCGAGAGGCCCACGTACCCCCAAAAAAAAAAAAAAAAAAAAAAAAACAAGATGGACTTAATTGATATTTATAGGACATTCCATCAAAAAACAACAAAATACACTTTCTTCTCAAGTGCTCATGGAAAACTCTCCAGGCTGGATCATATCTTGGGTCACAAATCAAGCCTTGGTAAATTTAAGAAAATTGAACTCGTATCAAGTATCTTTTCCAACCACAACACTATGACACTAGACATCAATTACAGGAAAAAATCTGTAAAAAATAAAAACACATGGAGGCTAAACAATATACTACTAACTAACCAAGAGACCACTGAAGAAATCAGAGGAAATCCAAAAATACCTAGAAACAAATGACAATGAAAACACGATGCCCCAAAAACCTATGGGATGCAGCAAAAGCAGTTCTAAGAGGGAAGTTTATAGCAATACAATCCTACCTCAAGAAACAAGAAACATCTCAAATAAACAACCTAACCTTACACCTAAAGCAATTACAGAAAGGAGAACAAAAAAACCTCAAAGTCAGCAGAAGGAAAGAAATCATAAAGATCAGATTAGAAATAAATGAAAAAGAAATGAAGGAAACAATAGCAAATATCAATAAAACTAAAAGCTGGTACTTTGAGTAGAAAAACAAAATTGATAAACCATTAGCCAAACTCATCAAGAAAAAAAGGAAGACTCAAATCAACAGAATTAGAAATGAAAGAGGAGCAGTAACAACTGACACTGCAGAAATACAAAGGATCATGAGATATTACTACAAGCAACTATATGCCAATAAAATGGACAACCTGGAAGAAATGGACACATTCTTAGAAAAGCACAACCTTCCGAGACTGAACCAGGAAGAAATAGAATATATAAACAGACCAATCACAAGCACTGAAATTGAAACTGTGATTAAAAATCTTCCAACAAGGGGCTTCCCTGGTGGCGCAGTGGTTGACAGTCTGCCTGCCGATGCAGGGGAAACGGGTTCGTGCCCCAGTCTGGGAAGATCCCACATGCCGCGGGGCGGCAGGGCCCGTGAGCCATGGCCGCTGAGCGTGCGCATCTGGAGCCTGTGCTCCACTATGGGAGAAGCCACAACACTAACAGGCCCACGTACTGCAAAAAAAAAAAAAAAAAAAAAAAACCTTCCAACAGAAAAGCCCAGGACCAGATGGCTTCACAGGCAAATTCTATCAAACATTTAGAGAAGAGCTAACACCTATCCTTCTCAAACTCTTACAAAATATAGCAGAGGGAGGAACACATCCAAACCCATTCTAAGAAGCCACCATAACTGATACCAAAACCAGACAAAGATGTCACAAAAAAAGAAAACTACAGGTCAATATCTCTGATGAACATAGATGCAAAACTCCTCAACAAAATACTAGATGCAGAAAAAGCTTTTGACAAAATTCAACACCTATTTATGACAAACACTCTGCAGAAAGAAGGCATAGAGGGATCCTACCTCAACATAATAGAGGTCATATATGACAAATCCACAGCCAACACCGTTCTCAATGGTGAAAAACTGAAACCATCTCCTCTAAGATCAGGAACAAGACAAGGTTACCCACTCTCACCACTGCTATTCAACATAGTTTTGGAAGTTTTAGCCACAGCAATTACAGAAGAAAAAGAAAGAAAAGGAATCCAAGTCGGAAAAGAAGTAAAACTGTCACTGTTTGCAGATGACATGATACTATACATAGAGAATGGTAAAGATGCTACCAGAAAACTACTAGAGGTAATCAATAAATTTGGTAGAGTAGTAGGATACAAAATTAATGCACAGGAATCGTTTGCATTCCTACACACTAATGATGAAAAATCTGAAAGAGAAGTTAAGGAAACACTCCCATTTACCACTGCAACAAGAAGAATAAAATACCTAGGAATAAACCTACCTAAGGAGACAAAAGATCTACATGCAGAAAACTATAAGACACTGATGAAAGAAATTAAAGATGATACAAACAGATGGAGAGATATACCATGTTTTTGGATTGGAAGAATCAACATTGTGAAAATGACTATACATCCCAAAGCAATCTACAGATTCACTGCAATCCCTATCAAACTACCAATGGCATTTCTCACAGAACTAGAACAGAAAATTGCACAATTTGTATGAAAACACAGAAGACCCCGAATAGCCAAAGCAATCTTGAGAAAGGAAAACGGAGCTGGAGGAATCAGGCTCCCAGACTTCAGACTATACTACAAAGCTACAATAATCAAGACAGTATGGTACTGGCATAAAAACAGAAATATAGATCAATGGAACAGGATAGAAAGCCCAGAGATAAACCCACGTGCATATGGTCACCTTATCTTTGATAAAGGAGGCAGGAATGTACAGTGGAGAAAGGACAGCCTCTTCAATAAGTGGTGCTGGGAAAACTGGACAGCTACATGTAAAAGAATGAAATTAGAACATTCCCTAACACCATACACAAAAATAAACTCAAAATGGATTAAAGATCTAAGCGTAAGGTCAGACACTATAAAACTCTTAGAGGAAAACATAGGTAGAACACTCTATGACATAAATCACAGCAAGATCCTTTTTGATACACCTCCTAGAGAAATGGAAATAAAAACAAAAAATGGGACCTAATGAAACTTAAAAGCTTTTGCACAGCAAAGGAAACCATAAACAAAACGAAAAGACAGTCCTCAGAATGGTGTAAATATCTGCAAATGAGGCAACTGACAAAGGATTAATCACCAAAATATACAAGCGGCTCATGCAGCTCAATATCGAAAAAACAAACTACCCCATCCAAAATTGGGCAGAAGACCTAAATAGACATTCCTCCAAAGAAGATATACAGATTGCCAACAAACACATGAAAAGATGCTCAACATCACTAATCATTAGAGAAATGGGAATCAAAACTACAATGAGGTAGCACCTCACACCGGTCAGAATGGCCATCATCAAAAAATCTACAAACAATAAATGCTGGAGAGGGTGTGGAGAAGAGGGAACCCTCTTGCACTGTTGGTGGGAATGTAAATTGATACAGCCACTATGGAGAACAGTATGGAGGTTCCTTAAAGAACTAAAAACATAACTACCATATGACCCAGCAATCCCACTACTGGGCACACACCCTGAGAAAACCATAATTCAAAAAGTGTCATGTAGCACAAGGTTCATTGCAGCTCTATTCACAATAGCCAGGACATGGAAGCAACCTAAGTGTCCATCGACAGATGAATGGATAAAGAACGTGTGGCACATATATACAATGGGATATTACTCAACCATAATAAGAAACGAAATTGAGTTATCTGTAGTGAGGTGGATGGACCTACAGTCTGTCATACAGAGTGAAGTAAGTCAGAAAGAGAAAAACAAATACTATATGCTAACACATATATATGGAATCTAAAAAAAAAAAAAGAAAAAGGTTCTGAAGAACCTAGTGGCAGGACAGGAATAAAGACGCAGATGTAGAGAATGGACTTGAGGACACGGGGAGGGGGAAGGGTAAGCTGGGACAAAGTGCGAGAGTGGCACTGACATATATACACTACCAAATGTAAGTGGGGAGCAGCTGTATAGCACAGGGAGATCAGCTCAAGTGCTTCGTGTCCAACTAGAGGGGTTGGATAAGGAGGGTGGGAGGGAGACACAGGACGGAGTAGATATGGGGATATACGTATGCACTTAGCTGATTCCCTTTGTTATACAGAGGAAACTAACACACCATTGTAAAGCAATTATACTCCAATAAAGATATTTTTTAAAAAATGGATAAAGGATGTGAAAAGACATTTTTCAAGGAAATTGCACAAATGGCCTATAAGCACAATGAAAAAGATGCTCAAGGGCTTCCGTGGTGGTGCAGTGCTTAAGAATCTGCCTGGCAATGCAGGGGACACGGGTTCAAGCCCTGGTCCGGGAAGATTCCACATGCTGCAGAGCAACTAAGCCTGTGCACCACAGCTACTGAGCCTGCACTCTGGAGCCCCTGAGCCACAACTACTGAGCCTGTGTGCCACAACTACTGAAGCCCACACACCTAGAGCCCGTGCTCTGCAACAAGAGAAGCCACCACAATGAGAAGCTCGCTCACAGAAACAAAGAGTAGCCCCCTCTCGCCACAGCTAGAAAAAGCCTGCAGGCAGCAACGAAGACCCAACGCAGCCAGAAATAAATTAATTAATTAAATAATTTTTAAAAAAAGAAAAAGGGGGCTTCCCTGGTGGCACAGTGGTTGAGAGTCCACCTGCCAATGCCGGGGACATGGGTTCGTGCCCCGGTCCGGGAAGATCTCACATGCCACAGAGTGGCTGGGCCCGTGAGCCATGGCCACTGAGCCTGCACGTCCGGAGCCTGTGCTCCGCTACAGGAGAGGCCACAAGTGAGAGGCCCGCGTACCAGAAAAAAAGAAAAAGAAAAAGATGCTCAATATCAATAGCTATAAGGGAAATCAAATCAAAACTACAAGGAGGCGGAGAAAACCATAATTTGAAAAGATACACACACCCCTATGTTCATTGCTGCACTATTTACAATAGCCCGGACACGGAAGCAACCTAAATGTCCCTCAACAGAGAATGGGTAAAGAAGAGATGGTACAGGGCTCCCCTGGTGGCGCAGTGGTTGAGAGTCCGCCTGCCGATGCAGGGGACACGGGTTCATGCCCCGGTCCGGGAAGATCCCACATGCCGCAGAGCGGCTGGGCCCGTGAGCCATGGCCGCTGAGCCTGCACGTCCGGAGCCTGTGCTCCGCAACGGGAGAGGCCACGAAAGTGAGAGGCCCGCGTATCGAAAAAAAAAAAAAGAGAGAGATGGTACATACAGACAATGGAATATTACTCAGCCGTAAAAAAAAGATTGTAATAATGCCATTTGCAGCCACGTGGATGGATCTAGAGACTGTGATACTGAGTAAAGTCAGACACAGAAAGACAAATATCATATGATATTGCTTATATGTGGAATCTAAAAAAAGGGTACAAATGAACTTATTTACAAAACAGAAGTAGAGTCACAGATGTAGAAAACAAACTTATGGTTACCAGGGAATGTGGGGGGAGGGATAAATTGGGAGATTGGGATTGACATATACACACTACTATATATATAAAATAGATAACTAAAAAGAACCTACTGTGTAGCACAGGGAACTATACTCAATACTCCGTAATGGCCTATATGGGAAAAGAATCTTAAAAAAAGAGTGGGTATATGCATATGTGTAACTGATTCACTTTGCTATACACCCGAAACTAACACAACATTGTAAATCAACTATTATCCAATAAAAATTTTTTAAAAAGAAAAATATATATATATTATGGCAAACTTTTATGATATTTTAACATTAGTAAATATACACAAATACAAATAAAAATTCTATTTCCATTTTAAATGACAACAAAAAAAAACTACAAGGAGAAACCACTTCACCCTCACTGGAACAGCTATAATCAAAAAGATGATAACACCCTGACCTGGGGCTCCAGGAGCCCCGAGGGCGGTTGCACGAGGCCAGCTGGGAGGGAAGACTTGGCCTGGCTTTGTCCCACTCCACTCTGAGCCTTCTTGTCGACTGGGTTTAGACGGCTCCCGCAAAGAAGGGTGGCAAGAAGAAGGGCCAGTCTGCCGTCAACGAGGTGACGACCAGAAAATACACTCTCGACGTTCACAAGAGCATCCCTGGAGTGGGTTTCAAGAAGCGTGCCCCTCGGGCACTCAAAGAAATCCGGAAATTTGCCATGAAGGAGATGGGAACTCCAGATGTGCGCATCGACACCAGGCTCCACAAAGCTGTCTGCGCCAAAGGAATAAGGGATGTCCCGTATTGTATCCATGGCAGCTGTCCAGAAACATAATGAAGATGAAGATGCACCAGACAAGCTCTGTACCTCGGTTACCTATGTACCTGCCACCATTATCAAAAACCTAAAGACAGTTAATGTGGATGAGAACTAACTGCTGATTGTTAAGCAAAGTTATAGAACTGCCAAAACAAAAGAAAAGTGAATAACAAGCATTGATGAGGACATTGAGAAATTGGAACTCTCATACACTGCTGCTGAGAAAGTAAAACAGCACAGCCGCTTTGGAAAACAATCTGGCAGTTCCTCAAATAGTTAAACATTTAGTTACCGTATGACCCTGTAATTCTAATTCCTAGGCATATGCATAAGAGAACTGAAAACATACGTCCACATAAAAACATATATGAATGTTAACAGCACCATTACTCATAACAGCCAAAAAGTAGAAACAACCCAAATGTCCATTAGCTGATGAAGGGGTAAACAAAAAGTGGTCTATCCATATGGTGAAATATTATTCAGCAAAAACAAAACGTGAAGTGCTGATCCGTGATACAACACGGACAAACCTTGAAAACATTACGCTAAGTGAAAGAAGTCGGTCATAAAAGACTACAAGCTGTATGATTCCATTTATACGAAATGTCCAGCAGGCAAATCCAGAGACAGAAGAGTGGTTGCCTGGGGCTGGGGGAGGATGGGGGAAATGGGTGGTGACTGATAATCCGTACGGGGCTTCTTGCTGGGGTGATGAAAATGTCCAAGATTGATGGTGATACACAACTCTGGTCATAGAGTAAAAACCTCTGTGTATTTTAATGGGTAAACTGTATTAAAACTGTTAAGAAAAAAAAGCACCTCGGACCAGTGCCTTCACGTAGTAAGTGCAAATTGCTAATTTTCATTATAGGAAGAAGAAACTCCTGTCAACATTAAAATGGGAAAAGCAAATTTGAGTTAACTGAAATTGGACAAAAGATCACTTCACTTGAAACAGCCGTTGAATGTACATGCAACAGTCAGAAATGACGAGAAACAACAGTGTGAGACCCAGAAGCATTCTGTTTCAAATGCCCATCAAGGGCTCGGAAGCTGAGCTGCTAGAAGTGATTGGAGAAGCTCCTCCCAAGACGGTCAGACTCCTCCTTCTGGCCTTTGAAATGGCTGTGGGGAAAGCAGGCAGCAAAAACTCTGAAACAGTTTCCTTCAAATAATTTATCCATTTTTATCCATTTATCCATTTATCCATTCTCCTGCAAGGGAATCCCGTACTTTCCATCAGGCATAACTAGCCAGTCTGGGCTCGTTAACTTCTATTGCTCAAATACCAATACATCTAACACTGATTTCATCGTTCATCAGTTTTGGATGGGAGGTGAGTTCCTCAGCCCACCCTCAACTGCTTTCTCATCAGCAACTCAGGTCTCCTAAAATCAAAGCAAAACATTTGTTTTCCTTCCTCTAGGAAGGAAAACACTTTCCACAAGCTCCATCAGGAAACGTCAGCCTAGAGAAAGAATGCAACACAAATGTTAAAACAAAAATCTACAAACCTGAAGCAATTTCATTTCAAACTCAAGATACACAATGAGATGAAAGTAAACGTGTTGGTCACAAAGCATGTGTAAGCATGACCATCTGATTTCCATCCTTCAAAGGAAGGGAGGGTTTTCATTTTTTATTCTTATTCTTTGTCATTGTCCGATTAAGGCAGAAAACAATAGAGCTCATTACGAAATAATTAAGCACTGCAATAAAAGAGATTTTTGCTGTATGAATTACAGAAGGCATTAAGAGGGGAAAGGAAAACCCACCTCCGTAAAAAATGCAAAATGTCTTTCCCTGTTAAGAACACACGAACAAAATGCAACAGAGAATTCAAATTCACACTGAGAGGAGCATAAGTCACAGGATCAGAGCAGAGTCATTACTATGAGTAAATTCGAAATTAACTGGACAGGCATGCTCAATGCATTCAGAGAATTTTAAAAGCACACTGCAAATCATCCACTTAACCATGCTAGAGGAAGAATTTCCCTCTTCGACAAACAACATAAATCAATAGGGTGCCCCATGAAACAAGGAACAAACAACAATCAGGTTTGTAACAGTTCTGATTTAAAGTTACTTAAATCAGTATGTTCCAAAGATCATAATCCAGAAATTTTAACCATTCATTCACACCACCATGAAACAAGCACTTAAAAAAATAACCAAAAGAAACTAAGCACATAGATCATGTACCTGGATCAATGAGAACTTCTTGTGCCCCTGGAAGAAAGAACAGATTATGGTCTTTTATTTGAAAAACAAAACTACTTTTAAAGATAACTGCTAAATCACATTTCATAATTCACATAGCCTCAAAACATATGAGACACTTGTATCTGATCAGAAAAGCAATTCTGAGTAAGAGTATGTTACAATTCAGTGCCTTTATGCTTTAGAAGGAAAAAAAGAGAAGAAAAACTATTTCTCATATCCTGCACAAACTGTAAAGTGCTTCCCTATCTCTCTCCCTTCCCACCTTCCAAGCTTATACTCCCTAACTCTTCTGAAACAAGTATGAGAATTTCTTTTTCCCACAAATAAGCCAAGTGACAGAAGAATATCAATTTATTTGTATAAATATACGCCCACACTTTAGCCTGAAGAAGAAAGGTATCAGAAGGCTATATGGAACTTATTTCTCCTTCCTAAAATCACACGCGCGTGTGCACACACACCCACACACACACACATTCACACAGACACAGACACACATACACACTGATTTACTGGACATTTCACAAGCTAAGGATTTCTAACTTTTGGAAGGTAGCTCTGTAGTTAGTTTACAACACAAAACAGTTAACTTCATTATCATCAAGAAGCTTTTGAAAGCCTTGATCATCTATTAAACCATCCAAATATCAACGAGACCCAGTTAGCCTTCTCTATAGAACGTAATTTCCCATGATGGCAAAACATACCCTAAGAGGAACTGGGTTCAAGAGTCCTGCTTATCATTAGCTATGATCTTTTTTTTTTTTTTTTTTGCGCGGTACGCGGGCCTCTCACTGCTGCGGCCTCTCCCGTTGCACAGCACAGGCTCTGGACGCGCAGGCTCAGCGGCCATGGCTCACGGGCCCAGCCGCTCCGCGGCATGTGGGATCTTCCCGGACCAGGGCACGAACCCACGTCCCCTGCATCGGCAGGCGGACTCTCAACCACTGCGCCACCTGGGAAGCCCAGCTATGATCATTTTTAAACATGTTAACAAGATTCAGAAAGGTATGTCCCAATAACATATATTCTTACTGAAATAGCATATGTTTTCAATCGTCCATAGAGAATAGGTCCCATGATGCTACTTAAGAGCTACTTTGTGTATCGCAATCTCCATTTTTACATGCAGACTAAAAATCACTGCCATCTAGAAGCCACGATTATAATAAAAAACAGGTGCTTTCTACTGGATACTGACTATATGCCAAACACACTGCTTGACAACCATCATGTGTGATTGTCAGGGCAACCCTGCGAGGTAGATGGGGATGAGAAAGCCTGCGGGGGCGGATGCGGAGCCAGGGATGCGGCACCATCACACACTCTACAACATGCCCACGACGAGTGCTGACGGATCTGCACTGAGGGGACACTGAGCTGTGTGGAACCTTGGGGAATGTGAGGTTTCCAGATAGTGCTAAAAACTTCCTGTTCAGTGAAAAACCTGGTCAAATATGTTATACTGTGCCATGTCCTTTGAATAGGGAATATGATTGAGACTTTTTCGATGCCTCAGAGTCATAATCACAATCATCAATTACTCGACCTCTTAGGGCGTCAAGGGATGAACCGGGCCCCACGCTAAGTACACTGAGATTGCAGAGCTTTTAAGGTTGTTTAATGAAGCTTGTAAAAATCTTTCTGTCTCAAGCCTCACACAGGCGGTCAACTATCACTTCTCACTGGTGTGGATGTATTAATACCACCTGAAACGATCCTTTTCTGCCTTTTAAGCTAATCCATCTAATCCAATCTTTTCGAACAGCAAAGAACGAGCTCAACCACAAAAAATGGACAGCTTTTACCAAATGAACTTTAACATCTAATTGGACTCCCTGGAAGCCCTTTCCTTTTATTAAACCCACTTCGAGGTACACAACAGTCTACTGACCGGTTGACCTTGCTATCTGATTATCTGGCCTACTCAGAAGGCTTCTCACCTCATTGTGTGTGTGAGGGGGTGGGGAGATAATAATTGGTGCTGTCTGAAGAAGTCACAGTGAGAAAAAGGAGCACCCTCCAGCCAGGTCTCCACAGACAGGAGTACCTCAATGTGCTCAGAAATGATATTATCAGCATCATCAGCCTCCAACTGACTGATTTCACATTAACCAAATTCATAAGAGACTGGTGTAAGAAAGTCAGAGGCTGGGACTTCCCTTCCACGCTCCCAATACAGAGCGCACGGGTTCGATCCCTGGTCGGGGAACTAAGATCCTGCATGCCACAGGGTGTGACCAAAAGAAAAGAAAAAAGAAACAGAGGTTTAACTTATTAATGTAACAGGAGACATAAAATTATCGATCAGACTAAAATATCGGAGTTCAACAATCAGCACATTTTCTCTCCAACGACCCAATCATCGGCAGGAGGCCACATGGCAAGCATGGACAGATGCAGAGCAAGAGGGATTTCCTAGATTAACCTGATGGACTAAATTTCTGTTACAGGGACAGACCTGCTGCCTAGACCACAATGAATGCTGGTCATGGTGCATGGACAGTGGCCGAGGCACAGCTGTGAATACTTGTGTAACTCTCCCTTTCCCACCCTTTCCAGGCCGACGAATGGACAGATGTACATAGAGATCCACAGACAGGCTGATACCTCTAAAAACCCAAAGCCCATCTCTGAGAGCCTGGAAGCCAGACTGCCAGGGTTTAAATACCAGCTCTGCCACTTACTAGCTCTGTGACCTTGGTCAAATTACTTACCCTCTCTGTGCCTCAATTTCCACATCTGTAAAGTTGGGAAAATAATCAAACCTACCTCACTTGGCTGTTGTGAGGATCAAAGGATTAAATTAGTTTCTGCAAAGTGCTTAGAAAAGTATGCAGCACATTTTAGGTGCCCAACAAATGTTAACTATGAAGCATGCCCCGCCTGTCTCCCTTCTAATCATCTTTAATGTTTCCTTGCTAGTTTAAGTCACAGAGGACATCCTTATTTCCCTATTTATAAACTCCTGGGGAGCACCCTTCTGTTCCACTCCACGACCTGTTCAAACTGAGGCAGGGGACGCTTCCTCCCACTCCTCTGGGCCACGAGGAGGGCTTCTCCCTCAACACTCCTGACCCCTGGCCCACGGCTAGCCCTCCTCGCACAAATGGAGTGAGGAGTGGGCTCAGGGAGTCTGGGAGACAAGTGGGGCACGGGAAACCATTCTTCCCCCCCCCCACCCCGGGTGCTGGCCACCCTCAGGAAGCACCCAGGATGCTCAGCTTTGTGACATGACAGCCCTGAGCATGACGGGGACAGGTCCCCTCATAGGAAGGCCCACTGTGGCCCAGAACTGCCTGCGACTGCGTGAGTCTCTCTAGTTCCGGGACAGAGTATTAAGACACCCATTTCCCTGAAGCCCTAAAGTTCACAGAGAATGTGGCTTTACCAGTAACAAAGGAGACGTTTAGCTCCCGCTGCCTACTCTCTCGTCTCATCTCTCAGTTGGCTGGTGGAGAAAAGAAGAGTGTAATTACTGGGCCCACTTAAGCCCCAACATATACTAATTAGCCAAAAATTCTGTGGCTTAACGTTCAGGGTGACTGTATAACAGCTCTAATTCTGAGGCTGCTGCTAAATCATGAGTACAGGAAGTACTGAACATCTTCAAATATTTTACTCATTTCTTAATTGGATCTTTTGTCATAAAACCAGCTTTTTCTATTTTAATTCCTTAGTAATTGCTAAAGACTATATAAAACGATGGCTTCATACAAAACAATAGCTAAGGGTTTGAGCTCTTTTGAGATAACCACTGTGCTAAACACTTTACATAATTTCTTATTCTCACAATTCTACAAAGCAGATATTAGTGTCCCTATTTTACAGACAAGGGAAAAACTCAGAAAGAACTGACTCAAGTTCGCATGGCTAAGTGGTAGCATGTGCATTCAAACCCAAGTCAAAAAACTGCGCTCCTTCATACAGCAACCAAATCACCTCCCACTAATTAACACACAGCAGTGGGTTCAATACTCAGGGAGTTCAATACGTTTTTCAGCTTTAAGGTGCTCCAGGGACCACTTCTATCTGTTTTATAAAATCATGGCTCACTGGTTTCTAATACTGGAAGAAAAGTACAATTTCACCATTGTTTGCACAGCAAGTCTGAAATTTTCACACTGAGATGACAGAATAAAAATAAGATATAACTAGAATAATTTGTCCAGGTATCCAGACATAATGGATATTGTGCTACCCTGAAGCACTAAACAAAGAAGTCAAATTAAAGGAACGTGGGCTAAGTCGTCTTCCACAAGCAGGAAAATTAAGACTTTTAAAAGGTGCAACAGCGCCACCTATGGCCCAAAAGGCTGTCCAGGTTGCTGTAAAAGACACAACACATAAATTGCCTGTATAATAAGAAACGATCAGTAAGGTTTTTAAAAATAGGATGCTCAGAGCCTATAACTAAAAGCTTATCTAGCTCATAACTGAATTCTGCTTCAGGGAAGGGAGTGGTATTCAGTACGTAATCTGAAATTGTTAACACTCCTGAATATAAACAAAAGACATAGGCTCATGGAAACTAATCTTAGAAGAAGGAATCCAGTCCAGCCTCTTCATTTTACAGACAGGGAGACTGAGACCCAGGATCCATCCTTCTAGCAATCAGCAGCAAAGCTCTCCTGGTCCTTCTGTTTTACACTAGCTAGCCGTACTCGCTCTATATTCATAAAAGTCATGTCTGCATGTTTCCAACAGTAGATAATCTGTGTCTTGCAAAATACTTCCCAAAGAGCATTTAACTACAAATCATACAATTCTGTTGAAATACAAAACACTTATTTATATATTAAAATAAAGAGGGAGGGGATATTGGGATATATGTGTACATATAGCTGATTCACTTTGTTAAGCAGCAGAAACTAACACACCATTGTAAAGCAATTGTACTCTGATAAAGACGTTAAAAAATAAAAAATTTTAAAATTTAAAAGTAATTAAAAATAATAAATAAATAAAATAGCATGAGCTCTACTTTTTTTTTTTTTTTGCGGTATGCAGGCCTCTCACTGCTGTGGCCTCTCCCGTCGCGGAGCACAGGCTCCGGACGTGCAGGCTCAGCGGCCATGGCTCACAGGCCCAGCCGCTCCGCGGCATGTGGGATCTTCCCGGACCGGGGCACGAACCTGCGTCCCCTGCATCGGCAGGCGGACTCTCAACCACTGCGCCACCAGGGAAGCCCTGAGCTCCACTTTTATTCCCTCCATAAAGGAAAAGTGACAGATGTCAAATCAACGTTTTGATTATTTACCTCCCCCAGCAGCAGAAATACCTGCTCAATCAAAAAAAAAGCAGCATTCTCCTAGCATCAACAAGGCAATTCCTTAAAAGATAACATTCCGTCTTTATCTTGTAGGAGGACACATGACCCACCACCATGATGATGCTCAGATCTGTATTGTGTAAACTGTCAACACGTCATTAAATGTACAGCTCTCTTGTCTCAAAAAACTCATATAACTGTGCCTTGACTTCTAACAGGCAGAATTGTTCTCAGAGCTTTCTGAGATGCTCTTCCCAGGTTTTATAAAATCCTCAAATTTGGCTTGAATAAAAATTTCCATTTTCTTTCTTAAAAAATAAATAAATAAAACCTATTAAGGGTACAGGAAAAAAATCAAAACTTTCTACAATCACAAAAGAGATAAGCTTATTCTCTGCAAATAACTGATACTGATTTTTCTAAACATAAAGGCTGTGGTCAAATTCCTAGCAATTTAAAGGTTCTAGTGGATGATTACAAGGCAATATGAATTCTGAGTTGTAAAAATATACATTCTGCACAAATAATCTTCAAGTTCTTCAGCTGAAGACACTTTAGCTAGTCCCTATCTTACTAGGATGACACTCTCATCAAAACTTCATACTGCACTAAAAAAAAGTAACCGAATCCTTATCGCTTTAAGTCATGTTCATATATATCACATGTATATACACACTGAATATGCATCATAAATAAACCACCCTCTTCAGTATTCAGAGCTGATGCTTCTAAACTATCTGTCATTGTGACAGCAAATTTGTACTGAGAATCTCTTGGGTGCTTTGTGCAAGGTATCTAAGTCACAGTCAGACTAGGTAAATAACATGATTCGAATTTCACAAATGAGGAAATATATACTTAAACCTTAAAAACCAACTTAACATATTCATCATAAGGAAAGAAAAGAGTAGAGATTTTTATTTTCTTTCAATTTTCAATGGCTTAATCTTTGCTTCCGTACTAAAGACTACATAAAAGCAGTTCAGTCTTTATAACTCTTTCTCTCGACAAGCCTCACTAGAGAAAAACAAGTGGTGAGTCATTAGCAATGGCTGGATCTTCAAAGCTCACTTCTCTTTTGCAGTGTAATCATTTTTATGGTTTTTTAGTGCTTCCAGAGTTAAAATAAAAAATACTAACTTTTTAGGTCATTAGCTGAGAATAAAACATTTGTGAAAATGTACAATGTTAGGCTATGCCACTCTGTCTCGTATTCTCGCTGATACCTCTTCTTTTATGGCCTCATCAGGTTGAGATCACTAAAATCAGTCACTTATGAACTCACAGGAGTTTGGGAAACCCGTCAATGGGAGGCTGATTAGAGGAGCAATTAAGGATGCCTACTGTGCAGTCACCCCAGCCTGGCTCCAGCCCCGAGTCTGCCACTGCCAGCTGCGTGATTTGGGGCAAGTTACCCCATCTCTTTAAACCTCAATCGCTCACCTGCAAGAAGGAGTTACTGATAACTACCCTCAAACACCTGCTATGAGGTAAAACGTAAGGAAAGCATTTAGCACAGCCTGGCCTAGGGTAGATGCCAAATCATTCATAGGTATTTCAATAATTAGGGATGATGACGCTTACTATTAATAAATTAAGCTAGTCCAAAAAGTACAAATAACCATAAAGGAGAAACATTTGTAAGTCAATAAGCATTTCCTTTTGGACTGATTGCAGAATGTCCTATTGATTTTTTAATAAACCAAGTTTTGAATAACCTTGAATACTGTGAATACTAAGAAAGTGACGTTTTTTTAAAAAAAATTAAACAAAAGGAGAATTAAAGCAAAAAGACATAGGGAGTACAGAATTCTTTTTTGAAACTAAATTCAGTTTTAAGAGAGGGGAAAATTCCCTTTTCTCAGAGGAAAACTATGTAAAAGGGATCTGAGATGTCTAGAGTCTTTTAACACTATTCATGAATTCATATTACCAAGTCTTAAAACTACTTGACAATCAACAATAATAATACTGGTAACAGTAATGGCTGCTAACATTTATCCAGCACCGGCTGGGACTGTTGTAGGTCCTTTATATGTGTATCTCATGCAGCCTTCACAAGAACCCTCCGAGGTAAGTACAATTATTATCTCCCCCACTTCACAAATAAGGAAATTGAGGCACAGAGAGATTAAACTTGCTCCAGGTCACATGGGCATTAAATGACGTCTGTAGCCTGCTATTTTGCTGGTGAAAAAGGAACCTGAGATATAAATTCAAGGGAGAATGTTAAATAATCCGTTTGTCTGGTCTTCACCTCCAAGAGTAGATACCATAAATTCCTGATGTGAGATGAGGCTGCCACTACAAACTGACTAATCTTGAAATTAACATCCAAGATGAAGCAACATACATACTCATGATACCAAATCCGTTCATGGCTCTGAACCCTTTAATGCCTGAAAGGTGGTAAAATCATTTCCAATCGAAATGCCATCAGCGCTGCTCTTTCAGCTCTCACCCAAGCTTCACGGGATGTTCTTCTCCACAGACTGTCTTCAACAGTAGAGAGTTCTCAAGTGTTTCTCACTATGCACAGCTAAATAAAGACACTTCTCTCCTGCAGACGGAGCACCTTTTCAGGCTTAAAACTTTTTTTGCCTATCTTCAGCAAGGGGAGAAAGTGAAGCATCACCCTTAAAAGGCTCCAGAGTCTCGCTAAGCACATGAGTCGAACAGTCTCAACACATTATAACTCTTCAAATAGCAGGGAAAGAATAAATTAAACAACCTTCAACAAAAGGCACCTCCAGAGAGAGCAGACTTTCTTCTAAGGAGAAGATAAACAGCTGTCACCTGTGTGTTGGATATTTTAGCACTTGGCCGCTGGCGCAAGGGGACGAGAGGACTTGAAATGCTGGAATCTCATAGCAGAGACAGCAGTTACAACAACACGGGATAAACACAGGTGGTGAGCACCGACGGGAGGCATCTCAAGTCAAAACTGAAGCCCAGGAAAGCAGGGAGCAGAGACATTCCAGTCTGAGGACTTTCTCTATCACTTCTCCGCCCGCTTTACTTTCCTCCCCAATAACGGAGACCCCACTAAAACCGTTAGGAACGGTCTGCTGAAGGAAGATAAAACATCTTCAAGGACCACCAGAGATTCATCTAAGCAGTTCTACAAAGAGTGCACCCCGATTCAGACTGAGTGGCTACACTGACTGGCTCATAGAGTTGGTCTCCGCAGTCTTTGCTGGTGACGGGGATGGTATAATTCAGGGGGAAAAGACATGAAGGCATTTCCGCATCCAATACACATCAACGGCCGTGGGCCTTCTCTTTGGGGGGAAAAAATCTCATGGTTCAAGAAACACCTAGTAGTTTTGTGTATAGCCTTGATCTCTGCATTCTTTGTTATTACCTTCGTGACCTATGCGGTATGACAACTAACTACATCCTGAACATTTAAGGCAAATTCGTTTATTAAGGGTCAAAAGGGTCAAGTTCATTCAACAAGCATTTGTGGTTCTGCTCCTCCAAAGATGCATTTTTACTCTTCACAGGTGCTAACAAACATGAGGAAATCAAACTTCACGCATTAAGAGAACTTCATCAACCAGAAAAAGAAGAAACAGCTCCCCGGGCCCTGAATTAGCTGTTGAAATTGACATCTGGGACTAACTTCACCAAACACACAGAAATTATGACAAGGGCCCAGACAGAGAACTTCAAAGACAGCCTACCATGAAATTTTATGCAACTGGTCCATAAATCAATCAACCCATCATTGTAATCCATTAATATCATTTGATAAGACTCAATACATATTCAATAGAATCAGGAGACAATGTCTCACGCGCAGGATTTCTGACTCAACGGATTTTATGTTTTATTTAAACATTACTCAACCTTCACTCAGAGGGAACAGTAATAGATTACTCCTGCTTGCTTAAGGACTGTAACTGAGTCTAGGATGGAGGCAAGAGCAGAGCTTACCTGGTCGATGTCTGTTGGCTGCTTCAGCAGGAAGTGAGCTACCCTGGAACCTTCGAGCTCCAGTTTTACCACCAGTTCCACCAGGATAGTGATAGATGACAGAAGCTGAACATAACCCTTCAAGGGCAGCTGGGCATTAAAATAAAAGTTCAATTAATAAAGTTAGTGGCCCATCCTTAGCAAACATTGCAGTGACTCAGAATGATATGAACGGTTTGATGATGTGGAAATGCCAATTTTCCCACAAAACAGAGATCAAACCTACAGATCACTGGTTTTGTTACAAACAGGAACATGGCCCCTACTATGTTTTGCAGGCCCGTGTCAAAGCTGGCAGCGCAGAAAACGCTCGCGATGCTCAACGTTTCTCTGAGGGGCTGAGCACATGTGAGACAGGCTGTTCATTCATTCATTTAACCAACAGTTTAGTTCACACTGTGTGGCAGGCTCTGTGCCAGGTGCTGACACTGCAGACAGATGAAGCAGTGCCCTGGATCGAAAATATTTTTTAAATCATACCACTGGAAGAAGGACCAGAATACCTATCCCCATCATTCACCCGGAATGCACCTATCCCATTTCGAGCAAACACCTAGCAGGCCTGTCTCCTTCTCAAAGGCAGCCACACTGAGTTGCGGCAACTTTTCATTCTTCTATCACTGGCAGTTAAACCCTAAGAACCTTGGGCTATGCTGCTCGCCTCACAAGTCGTGCTGCAGTGTTCATCTTTACCCAGTAGCTCAGTGGTTCTCAAACTTTTTGGTCTTAGAACTCCTTCACGCTGAAAAATCACTAAGGACCACAATAAAGAGCGCTTTTTTTGTGCAGGTTACATCTACAGATATTTACCATGCTCGCAAATAGAACTAGAAGAGGATTTAAATATTTATGTGTTCCTTCCTTTTAAAACAATAATAAGCCCATAACATGTTAACTTTTTTTTTAATATCTTTATTGGAGTATAATTGCTTCACAATGTTGCGTTAGTTTCTGCTGACTAACAAAGTGAATCGGCTATATGCATATGTATATCCCCATCTCCCCTCCCTCTTGCGTCTCCCTCCCACCCTCCCTATCCCACCCCTCTAGGTGGTCACAAAGCACCGAGCTGATCTCCCTGTGCTATGCGGCTGCTTCCCACTAGCTATCTATTTTACATTTGGTAGCGTATATATGTCAATGCTACTCTCTCACTTCGCCCCAGCTTGCCCTTCCCCCTCTATGTGTCCTCAAGTCTACTCTCTACGTCTGAGTCTTTATCCTGTCCTGCCCCTACGTTCATAAGAACCTTTTTTTTTTAAGATTCCATATATATATTAACATATGGTATTTCTTTTTCTCTTTCTGACTTACTTCACTGTCTATGACAGACTCTAGGTTCCTCAACCTAACTACAAATAACTCAATTTCATTTCTTTTATGGTTGACTAATATTCCATTGTATATATGTGCCACACCTGCTTTATCCATTCATCCATCAATGGAGAGTTAGGTTGCTTCCACGTCCTGGTTATCGTAAACAGTGCTGTAATGAACACTGTGGTACATGACTCTTTTTGAAATATGGTTTTCTCAGGGTATATGCCCAGTAGTGGGATTGCTGGGTCATACAGTAGTTCCATTTTTAGTTCTTTAAGGAACCTCCATACTGTTCTCCATAGTGGCTGCATCAATTTACATTCCCACCAACAGTGCAAGATGGTTCCCTTTTCTCCACACCCTCTCCAGCATTTATTGTTTGCAGATTTTTGATGATGGCCATTATGACCGGTGTGAGGTGATACCTCATTGTAGTTTTGATCCCTATTTCTCTAATGATTAGTGATGTTGAGCATGCTTTCATGTGCTTGCTGGTATATCTTCTTTGGAGAAATGTCTATTTAGGTCTTCTGCCCAGTTTTGGATTAGGTAGTTTGTTTTTTTGATATTGAGCTGCATGAGTTGCTTGTATATTTTGGAGATTAATCCTTTGTCAGTTGCTTCATTTGTTAATATTTTCTCCCATTCTGAGGGTTGTCTTTTCATCTTGTTTATGGTTTCCTTTGCTGTGCAAAAGCTTTTAAGTTTCATTAGGTCCATTTGTTCATTTTTGTTTTTATTTCCATTTCTCTAGGAGGTGGGTCAAAAAGGATCTTGCTGTGATTTTGTCATAAAGTGTTCTATGTTTTCTTCTAAGAATTTCATAGTATCTGGCCTTACATTTAGGTCTTTAATCCATTTTGAGTTTATTTTTGTGTATGGTGTTAGGGAGTGTTCTAATTTCATCCTTTGACATGTAGCTGTCCAGTTTTCCCAGCACCACTTATTGAAGAGGCTGTCTTTTCTCCACTGTATATTCTTGCCTCCTTTATCAAAGATAAGGTGACCATATGTGTTGGGTTTACCTCTGGGCTTTCTATCCTGTTCCATTGATCTATATTTCTGTTTTTGTGCCAGTACCATACTGTCTTGATTAATGTAGCTTTGTAGTATAGTCTGAGGTCTGGGAGCCTGATTCCTCCAGCTCCATTTTCCTTTCTCAAGATTGCTTTGGCTATTCGGGGTCTTTTGTGTTTCCATACAAATTGTGCAATTTTTTGTTCTAGTTCTGTGACAAATGCCATTGGTAGCTTGATAGGGATTGCAGTGAATCTGTGGATTGCCTTGGGTACTACAGTCATATTCACAGTGTTGATTCTTCCAATCCAAGAACATGGTATATCTCTCCATCTGTTTGTATCATCTTTAATTGCTTTCATCAGTGTCTCATAGTTTTCTGCATGCAGGTCTTTTGTCTCCTTAGGTAGGTTTATTCCTAGGTATTTTATTCTTCTTGTTGCAATGGTAAATGGGAGTGTTTCCTTAACTTCTCTTTCAGACTTTTCATCATTAGTGTGTAGGAATGCAAGCAATTTCTGTGCATTAATTTTGTATCCTGCTACTCTACCAGATTCATTAATTAGCTCTAGTAGTTTTCTGGTAGCATCTTTAGGATTCTCTATGTATAGTATCATGTCATCTGCAAACAGTGACAGTTTTACTTCTTCTTTTCCAATTTGGATTCCTGTTCTTTCTTTTTCTTCTCTAATTGCTGTGGCTAAAACTTCCAAAACTATGTTGAATAACAGTGGTGAGAGTGGGTAACCTTGCCTTGTTCCTGATCTTAGAGGAAATGGTTTCAGTTTTTCACCATTGACAACAATATTGTCATATACGGCATCTATTATGTTGAGGTAGGCTCCCTCTATGCCTACTTTCTGGAGAGCTTTTATAATAAATCGGTGTTGAAGTTTGTCAGAAGCTTTTTCTGCATCTACTGAGATGATCATATGGTTTTTATCCTTCAGTATGTTAATATGGTGTAGCACATTGATTGATTTGCATGTATTGAAGAATCCATGCATTCCTGGGATAAACCCCACTTGATCATGGTGTATGATCCTTTTAATGTGCTGTTGGATTCTCTTTGCTGGTATTTTGTCGAGGAGTTTTGCATCTACGTTCATCAGAGATATTGGCCTGTAGTTTTTTTGTGTGTGACATCTTTGTCTGGTTTTGGCACCAGGGTGATGGTGGCCTCGTAGAATGAGTTTGGACATGTCCCTCCCTTGGCTATATTTTGTAAGAGTTTGAGAAGGATAGGTGTTAGCTCTTCCCTAAATGTTTGATAGAATTAGCCTGTGAAGCCATCTGGTCCTGAACTTTTGTTTGTTGGAAGTTTTTTTTTTTTTTTTTTTTTTTTTTTTTGCAGTGTGCGGGCCTCTCACGTTGCGGAGCACAGGCTCCGGACGCGCAGGCTCAGCGGCCATGGCTCACAGGCCCAGCCGCTCCACGGCATGTGGGATCTTCCCGGACCGGGGCACGAACCTGTGTCCCCTAGCATCGCAGGCGGACTCTCAACCACTGTGCCACCGGGGAAGCCCTGTTGGAAGATTTTTAATCACGGTTTCAATTTCAGTGTTTGTGATTGGTCTGTTTATACTTTCTGTTTCTTTTGGTTCAGTCTCAGAAGGTTATGCTTTTCTAAGAATGTGCCCATTTCTTCCAGGTTGTCCATTTATTGGCGTATGGTTGCTTGTAGTAATCTCTCATGATCCTTTGTATTTCTGCAGTGTCAGTTGTTACTTCGCCTTTTTCATTTCTATTTCTGTTGATTTGAGTCTTCTCCCATTTTTCCTTGATGAGTCTGGCTAATGGTTTATCAATTTTGTTTATCTTCTCTAAAAACCAGCTTTTAGTTTTATTGATCTTTGCTATTGTTTCCTTCATTTCTTTTTCATTTATTTCTAATCTGATCTTTATGATTTCTTTCCTTCTGCTAACTTTGGTTTTTTGTTCTTCTTTCTCTAATTCTATAGGTGTAAGGTTAGTTTGTTTGAGATTTTTCTTGTTTCCTGAGGTAGGACTGTATTGCTATAAACTTCCCTCTTAGACCTGATTTTGCTGCATCCCATAGGTTTTGGGTCATTGTGTTTTCATTGTCATTTGTTTCTAGGTACTTTTTGATTTCCTCTTTGATTTCTTCAGTGATCTATTGCTTATTTAGTAGCATATTATTTAGCCTCCATGTGTTTGTATTATTTACAGTTTTTTCCTGTAATTGATATCTAGTCTCATAGCAATGTGCTTGGAAAAGATACTTGATATGATTTCAATTTTCTTAAGTTTACCCAGGCTTGATTTATGACCCAAGATATGGTCTATCCTGGAGAATGTTTCATGAGCACTTGAGAAGAAAGTGTATTTTGCTGTTTTTGGATGGAATGTCCTATAAATATCAATTAAATCCATCTGGTTTAATGTGTCGTTTAAAGCTTGTGTTTCCTTATTTATTTTCATTTGGATGATCTGTCCATTGGTGAAAGTGGGGTGTTAAAGTCCCCTCCTATGATTGTGTTACTGTTGATTTCCCTATGGCTGTTAGCATTTGCCTTATGTATTGAGGTGCTCCTATGTTGGGTGAATAAATATTTACAATTGTTATATCTTCTTCGTGGATTGATCATTATGTAGTGTCCCTCTTTGTCTCCTGTAATAGTCTTTCTTTTAAAGTCTATTTTGTCTGATATGAGAACTGCTACTCCAGCTTTCTTTTGATTTCCATTTGCACAGAGTATCTTTTTCCATCCCCTCACTTTCAGTCTGTATGTGTCCCTAGGTCTGAAGTGGGTCTCTTGTAGACAGCATATGTACGGGTCTTGTTTTTGTATCCATTCAGCCAGTCTATGTCTTTTGGTTGGAGCATTTAATCCATTTACATTTAAGGTAATTATCTATATGTATGTTCCTATTACCATTTTCTTAATTGTTTTGGGTTTGTCTCTGTAGGTCTTTTCCTTCTCTTGTGTTTCCTGCCTAGAGAAGTTCCTTTAGCATTTGTTGTAAAGCTGGTTTGGTGTTGCTGAATTCTCTTAGCTTTTGCTTATCTGTAAAGGTTTTAATTTCTCTGTCATATATGAATGAGATCCTTGCTGCGCAGAGTAATCTTGGTTGTAGGTTTTTCCCTTTCATCACTTTAAATATGTCCTGCCACTCCCTTTTGGCTTTCAGAGTTTCTGCTGAAAAATCAGCTGTTAATATTATGGGGATTCCCTTGTATGTTATTTGTTGTTTTTCCCTTGCTGCTTTTAATATTTTTTCTTTTTATTTAATTTTTGATAGTTTGATTAATATGTGTCTTGGCATGTTTCTCTTTGGGTTTATCCTGTATGGGACTCTCTGTGCTTCCTGGACTTGAATCACTATTTGCTTTCCCATGTTAGGGAAGTTTTCAACTATAATCTCTTCAAGTATTTTCTCAGACCCTTTCTTTTTCTTTTCTTCTTCTGGGACCCCTATGATTCAAATGTTGGTGCATTTAATGTTGTCTCAGAGGTCTCTGAGACTGTTCTCAATTCTTTTCATTCTTTTTTCTTTATTCTGCTCCCTGGCAGTTATTTCCACCATTTTGTCTTCCAGCTCACTTATCCGTTCTTCTGCCTCAGTTATTCTGCTATTGATTCCTTGTAGAGTATTTTTAATTTCAGTAATTGTGTTGTTCATCACTGTTTGTTTGCTCTTTAGTTCTTCTAGAATCTTGTTATTTGTTTCTTGTATTTTCTCCATTCTGCTCCAAGATTTTGGATCGTCTTTACTATCATTAGTCTGAATTCTTTTTCAGGTAGCTTGCCTATTTTGTCTTCATTTATTTGGTCTTGTAGGTTTTTACCTTGCTCCTTGGTCTGTAACATATTTTTTTGTCGTTTCTTTTTTTTTTTTGATGGGTGGTGCTGTATTCCTGTCTTACTGGTTGTTTGGCCTGAGACATCCAGCACTGGAGTTTGCAGGCAGTTGGACAGGGCTGGGTCCTGGTGCTGAGATGAGTACCTCCAGGAAGCCTCACTCCAACTGATATTTCCTGGGGTCTGAGGTTCTCTGTTAGCCCAGTGGTTTGGACTCAGAGCTCCCGCCACATGAGCTCGGGCCCAACCTCCAGCCTGGGAACCAAGACCCTGCAATTTTCGTGGCGCAATTAAAAAAAAAACAGAAAGAAAGAAAAAAAGGAGCAGTACAATATCAAAGAATAAAAAACAAAATAAAATTAGAAAGATAAAAAACATATTAGTAAAAATAAAACTATAATTGAAACAACTGCAACAAGGTAAAATGAAACCACACAGAAAAAAGAAGAAAAAAGAAGAAAAAAGAAGCAGGGGGAACAAGTCAAAAGGAGAGAAAAATAACAAAGTATAAAGAATAAAATAAAATTAGAAAAACAAAAGATTTACTTGGAAAAATAAAAATATAAAAGAATCAACAACAATGAATCAACAAGGTAAAACAGAACCCCAATCTAAAAGAGGAAAAAAAAATAACTCTTGGCTCTGGGAGTGGCGTTTAGGTGGGGGTGGAACTTAGGCAGGGGCGGGGTTTAGGGTGGGGTGGGACCTAGGCAGGTTGGGGGTTGACGTTCAAGCGTGGGGCAGGGCCTCTGCTTAGGACCTGCCAGAAGGAGAGCAGCAGCACGTGGAAAGGAGGGTCTCTGGAGCTGGGGTTCCAGGAGTTTGGAGGTAGGGCTCTGAGTGAGGGTGTGTGGGTGGGGATTAGGCCCAGCACAGTTGGAGTGGGTCTCCGAGTGTAGAGGTGCGGCCCTGGGTGGAGGTGTAGGGGCGGGTCTTGGGCTCTGTGCCACAGGAGGGAGGCTCCGAGGGCAGAGGATTAGGCCTGGGAGCCCAACAGGCTTCCGGATGCCTAGGTGGACAGGGTGAGCACTGGCAGCGTTCCTTTCCGTTCCTTCGTGCCCCTTCCCCACTGTCTCCCCAAAGGTCTCCCCCGTCCCCGCTGGACCCCTAACCGTGGGTGGGTCCCACTGGGTGTAGGAACTCCTCCCCTTCCCCAGCCGCCCCTCAGCAGTGCCGTCCCAGAGGTCCGGCCTTTACTTTTGCTCCCCCTTCCCTCCCTCCCACTCCCTCAGGACCCATGTGGCTGGAGGGGGCCTTGGTGGGCAGAGGATCAGGTCCGGGATCTCAGCAGGTTCCCAGGGGCCCAAGTGGACAGGGGAAACCTGGCCACGCTCCCTTTTGATCCTCTGCCCTCCCAATGGTTCCCCAATTTCCCCCTTCGGGCGTGGGATCCCTTCCCCTCCCCCAGCCACCCCTCAGGGGCTCCAGCCCCGTCCCACCTCCACTTCTCCTCCTCCTTCACTCCCCCCACACCCCACATCCTACCCAGTTGCTGGAGGTTCCTCCCATCCCCTTAGGTGTCCGTGGTCCCCCACCAGTGCCTGGTAGGTGCCCAAGTTGTGAGGAGATGCAAATTCCGCGTCCTCCTAGTACGCCATCTTGACCATGTTAAATTTTTTAAAGGGTGTTTTTTTGTTTGTTTTTTTTTTGGCTGCGTTGGGTTTTCGTTGCTGTGTGCAGGCTTTTCTCTAGTTGTGGCAAGAGGGGGCTACTCTTCATTGTGGTGCACAGGCTTCTCATTGCTGTGGCTTCTCTTGTTGCAGAGCACAGGCTCTAGGCACAAGGGCTTCAGCAGTTGTGGCACATGGGCTCAGTAGTTGTGGCTCACGGGCCCTAGAACGCAGGTTCAGTAGTTGTGGTGCCCAGGCTTAGTTGCTCCATGGCATGTGGGATCTTCCCGGACCAGGGCTCAAACCCATGTTCCCTGCATTGGCAGGTGTATTCTCAATCACTGCGCCACCAGGGAAGTCCCGACCATGTTAAATTTTTATGAACAACAACTACGTTTCAAAACAACAATATGCTGGAAGAGGGGCACTGTTTGCATTTTTACAATTTTACATGAAATTTCTTTCATGTCTGGCTCGAGACAAGTGCACTGGATTCTCACACCTGCTTCTGCCCTCAATCTGCTGTGATGTCACACGTCCTGGAGCCCCCCGGAAACCCCACTGTGCGTTTCTGAGGGACCAAGAGTGAAATAAGCTGGCAGCACCCGGCACCACCCACTCCACCCAGCCTTCACAGGAACCTGACCTGCCCATTATCACTGGGTGGGTCAGGTGCCCGGTGGCATTCTTCCCGGATAAGCACCTAACCTTCAGCTCTACTCCACCAGTCCACAGCAAGTCATTATAGACCTCTCCTTCAAGAAAACAAAGTAAAACTCCTATCCACCTTTCCCCTCCTACTTAATCCTTTATCTGTTTCTTGTTTCTTTTCCATCTATTCCTTCTCTTTCTCACTTTTATCTCCCTATCCTCTTTAAGAAGCCAAATTATGAAATTTAAGTCCATTTTAAGAATTTATATTTTGTGTGTCCTATAGGACGCTGTTGATCTTCCACTGAAGAACCTGGTTACTTCATTCTGACTTGTATTTACCACAGTGGCTGACGGGCCCTCTGACTGAGCTGTCAGCCTCTTCCGGGAAAGGACCCTGTTTCAGCCCTCACTCACGCCACATTTATTTAACAAGCACTCACAGAACATCTACAATATACTAGATGATGGACACACACAGACCACGCCTCCCACTCCCACCTCCAGGACATAGCCCCTGAAGGAGAAAAACACGCAAACAGGCAGTCCCAGCACAGAGGGTAAACTCCATGCAGACAGGATTCTGTACAAGACCTGCGGGCACCCACTGCGTGGAGGGGTCAGAAGAGGCTGTCCTTTGAAGCAGGTTTTCTTTTTTTTAAGTTTTTTTAATTGAGATATAATTCACATACTGCAAAACTCACCCACTTAAAAGTGTACGATTCGGGAGCTTTTGTATATTGACAGCTGTGCAACCCTTACCACTATCTAATTCCAGAACCTTTCCACCACCCCAAAGAAACCCCATGCCCATCAGCAGTCCCTCCCCATTCCCCCCTCTACCCAGCCCCAGGCAACCAGTAATCTGCTCTTTGCCTCTAGATTTGCCTATCCTGGACATTTCAGATAATCAGAATCATACAATATGTGGCCTTTTGTGTCTGATTCCTTTCACTTGACATGATGCTATCAGGGTTCGTCCATGTTGTAGTGGTATCAGTATCTCATTTGTTTTTATGTCTGAATAATGTTCCGCTATAAGGAGAAACATTTTGTTCATCCATTCATCATCTGACCTATGGATGAGGTTTTGAAGAATGAGGTGACTATCATGGGGAATGGCATTCTAAGCAGAGGGCAAGATGTGCTTTTCAAAAAAAAAAAAACAGAGCAACAAGGCAATTCAGTGTGTTTTTGAGGAAAGTGCATGCTTGCTTCAGCAGGACTGCAGTGCAGGGCTGGGTGGGAAAGTGGCAGGAGATAAGGTGAGGCAGTTACCCCGGAAGACTCCCCACTGCAACCAGCTCAGCTGACGGCTTCCCCTCCCTCTCCATATGTTTTTAGAGCCACCGTTTCTAGGTTTTCTCTTATTTCAAGTAGCAGTTGCTGTAATTACATATGTGATCATCTTCATCAGATAACCTTACCTCCAAGCCACAGAAAGTCATTCACTGAGCGAAGCAGCTCCACGGACATATGGTAATGGACCAGGGAGTCCTGCAGCATCCCGGCCTGCAGGCACAAATCCCCCACATGCTTCCGCATGCGCCCTTGGCACCGCTTCTTGTAATGTCTATAAAGTAAAATGCACAGAAATGTATCATTGCTAATGCCCGACTTCTGCCCCAAAAGCACACTGGCTAAGCACTTTTCAATTCCCTTGCTACAAAAAAATGCTAAGAAGGCAACCTTAGGCTCCACAATTGAAAGCCAGCCACCATCATTGCCAGTTTATGAGCAAAGTTATTTTTTAAACCTAATAGGATACACGTATTTCACATGGATAATATTAGAGCAGACTTTCTCTTTTCAAATTTTCCAATCACAACATTAGCACAAGAAAGTTTGTTTCAGCTTTTTAAAAAAATCAATTATCTTCCACTTTCTTAACCTCAAACCTATTATTATTTTATAAAGAGAGCTATGCTGCGTATTATAAGCCAACTGTTTGGCTTTTGCAAACAAGACCTTTGTCATCACTATTTCAGAGCAAGCTTTAATGATACTCTGAGAGGTGGGGCCTGGGACCCTCGCTAACAGCTCTTTAAATATTGGCAAGGATGTGCTATTAAATAATGCAAAAGCTTCTAACTCTGTATCAACTCAGAAACCAAAGAAACTATACCAAAATCCTGCTTTATCATTTTTAAATATTCCTATTCTTTTGAATATTAAATTTCTTAAAAGATAAGATTTTTCAAGAAAAACAGCAGCTGTATTAAATTTCCTCTCACCAAGAAAGCAATCTTATCAAGAAAGAAAACCCCTATGCTAATCCAAAAGATGTGAAGTTTCTAGCTAAATGAATGTACAGATCTCAATACAAACTTAAATCCCATCAGATCTAACTCTGGAATGTAGCTTTTCTGTTCCAAATGTTTGCTGAACTAAGACCATCATGTAACACAGAGAAGGAGAGAAGAGGAAAGTCGGCCTGTCCTCCATCTGTTTTCTTCCCAGCCACAAGGCGCTGCTAGGATGGCCCCCGCCAGCAAGCCCTCCCCGTAAGAAAATACTGCATCTAAACTGCCCCGCCATCCCCAAGCACACCCTGCCATCTCTCCCCCACTGGTCACCTCAACAGCCCTCTAATGGTCTTCTAATGACCCTCCCACCCTGTACCACCCTCCCCTTCATCCCTGCCACACACACACACACACACACACACACACTCTCACACACACACTCTCACACACACACACACACACACACACACTCTCTCGCACACAGCCAGAGTGGCCTTCCCAAAGCACAAATCTGATTAGGTCACTCCCTCACTTCAAAGCCTTCAAAGTTTCCCCAGTACGGTTCTAGCCCTCCCGCCCCCGCACTGCCTCCTGCGTTCCCCAGCCTTACCACAGTACCAAGGCCCCCAGTGACCGCAGGGGCCACCTGACCCTTCGGTCTAGCTACTTCCCACTCACCTTAGGGCTCATTTCAACTCAATTTCTCAAGGAAGCCTTCCCTGCCTCCAACCTCTGCACCTGTGGGCCTCTCCCTCCCAAAGGTGGGCAGTGCTTGGCCTGCTTTCTTGCCGTGTCCTCCTGCTCTAACCAGAAAAGAATTCAGCGTCCAAATGCACATTTTCCTCCTCCATGGCCACGACTGTGGACTTTTAATACGTGGCTCAGTTTACAAATACCACCATGATGTTGACTCAACAGATTTTGAATTAGACTTTTTTTCAGTAGATTCTACTCCTATCCTGTTAGACTAAAATTTGCTTTAAAGCATCCTGTCTTAACTCTCCAAAAAAAGTAAATTATTACATCTTTGTATGAACTTACAAAGGTGCACATCTACTGTAGTAAAATATAGCCCAGAACATTTTCAAAAACAAAAAGTGCAATCACTGTGATCAGAAACAGTTGGTCTTGAAAATACAGGATTTTTACAAAAAGGAGTCAGCTAAATATGCTCATAGTTTTTCATATTAAGGTCATATGATTCAACAAAACAATATAAAATATTCTAAATTATATAAAAATAGAATGAACCCTAATACTTTGGAGAAAATCTCCAAAATACCATACAAACAAAATTCTATCACAGATTTATATAAATTAAAGTATTTAACTCTCGAAGTACTATATGTCCCAAGACTGGGTCATCTCAAGATTATTAGCAATTCTGTTCCAATCCTTTGAAAACACAGTAAGAAACAGATAAAGGAATTAAGTCAATTCGATTTGTAGTTAGCCAAACTACAAAATACTTTAAACTAAAATATTTTAAGCCAATTTTGGAATTTAGAATATAAGCTTTCTCATCAAAATTCTTTTTCCAAAAAGACATGGATCCTTCTTTCACGGATCATTTGAAAATGGTAATGTCACGTTTTTTAAGTCTCTCTAAAAGTTCAGAGTTCTTATCTATACATTATTAGAATAGTCACCTTGTGTGACCATTGAATATGCTTATGGATAAGGAAAAAAAACATACGAGCAAACAGTATGACAAAGAAAAATACAACATGAAGCCACAGTGGCAAATAAATGTAACGTTAACACAAAATGCAAATATTCAAAATATGCCATAATTTGTTGTAAATTTCAAAACTAATGGTGAATTTCAAAGCCATGAGCAATAGAACTTAGCCAAAAATGTGAATATGCTCTAAATACTTCAAAGAGTTATTTCATTATTCTTACAAGTTATAAACACTGGGTTAAAGGAACTGGAAATAGGGATTGATAGAAAAATTAAAAACCCGATAACCCCTAAGTCATAATGGCCTCAAATCAATCATACCTAAATCACAGGCAAAGACCTGCCAGCCTCCCCAGATAAAGGGAAAGGCATCCTTTCTAGAAGCTCTGCAAAAACACCTAACACACAGCCGCAAGCACTGTCACAGAAGGCTTTCACACTGCACTTTACACTAAGGACAATTCAACTACAGATATACGCTGTATTATTCTCATGACTTCTGATCGGATGAAAGAAGAAAATGTTTCATATGTGTGCAATTTGGGTACTATTTATGTGGCTTGTGGGAAAAAAGGGCTTGGTATATTCTAATCCAAAAACCAATTTACATGCAAAGAATGTATATATTCAAATCCAAAGGAAAACCAGAGCTGCTCAACAACAGTTTGCAATTAAAATCCAAAGGAACTTGGATAAAGGTAATCTCTCTTTTTTTTTCTTTTTGGTATTATATAGTTTTAAAGGTATGTGCATAATTACGTGATAGCTACAGCCCATGATTTTGCACTAGCATATTATGGACTGAGGAAACCTAGATTACGTGCATCGCGCATAAACACGCTGACAGGCGTCCCTTTGGTGGAGCTGAAGTTCCAAAGTAGACAACTTTATATTGTAAGACAGCTCTGAATAGAAAATAAGAAATGCAATGTTCTGTACTCAATTTCAGATGGTATATGGGCCATTAACTGATTCTGCATCTTGTCTTATGAAATCTTCCAATAAATCATCAATGTCGATTTCCTCCATCTGAACTGTTTTATGCTAAGGTTGGATATTTAACCTTCACTCCATAGAGAAAGCCCAGGCCTACCCTGCAGCACAGTTACATTCTGCTGAGGAAAGCAGATCAAGGGAGGGCTGGACAGTTTCCGTTACAAGTTCGGAAGTTTCTAAGTCTGATGTTGCACCTGTACGTCATTTGCAAGCATGTCATCATTGGCGTGAAATGAAGACCTTCAACACGGGGATGTAAAGCACACTGATGCTTCCTAACCATCAGACAAGTCTGAGCTTCATGACATAGACCTGCAGCACTTAAGTCGGAGACTTTTTCTGAAAGGCTCCAAAACTGATCCACTTTACCATTCCAGATGTAACAGGGAGGTAACGGAATTAGCAGTGAGAACACATCCTTGAAAGCCTGACAGGGCCGTGCTTGAATCCTGCTACAGCATTTACTAGCCCTGTGATGCTGGGCTAATGACTTAACCTCTCTGAGAAGGCTTCCCACTCTGGAAAAGGGGGCTGCTACCACCCACCTCAGATGGCATCGATGTGGCATGAATGAAATATGTAGGTGGGGAGGCTGACTGGTGCCTGATACAGAGCCTTGCTAGTTTCCCTCCCCCACCCTTCTCCCCTTATAAACTTGCATATTCCCCCTAATAAGTATCAAGCCCCTGGGATAGACTGTCCTATTCTTTGTATCCACCAGTGTAGTGCCTTACCCTTAGAAGGATCAAAAAAGAACTACTTCCTGCACAGTAACTATCAATGTTCTTAAGAGATTTGGATTTTTTTAAGTCTATTTTGAGGGGAAAGACTATTCCAGAACTATCCAACAGTCCTTCCACACGTCAGCCCCTCCTCCCAATGCCCATCCCCTCCGCCCTCAGGTCCCCTGTCTGATCTGCCTTGTGTCCGTGGGGAAGATAGTCGACTGGACCTCAGGGCTCCACACCACCCCAGGCCTTCCTCCCTCCCTCAAAGAAGACCCCATCTTCTCCCCACTCCCACGCCACTTCAACTCCAGCTTCTGAGTCTAGGGAGCCATGGGAAAGGCCCTGCATCCAGGGCACAGCCCAGCCACCACAGGATCCCACCCTATGCTTCCCAACCCAGATGGCCTCAACTTCTTGCACTTGCTACACTTACTTCTGTTTTGTCCCCCCGCCCCAGAATGAGATGGACCCTTGCAGAAAGTCTGGCCTATTTTGATGAAAGATGAAGGGTCCACATTTGGACCAGAGCATTAAAGGAGAAACAAGGCCTCCTGGCCAGCACGGTGGTGCGGCAAAACCCTTCCCCAGGGGTGAGATGAACCGGGGGGAAGAACGCGAGGTCCTAGGTCAGCCAAAGCATCTCCCTTCACAGCTGACCTTGGGTGATGGAGTTGCAAACTAATGACATGCCCATCAGTGGCGGACATTAGCCTCAACAAATAAAGAATCAGCTATTTCTTGCCAACATGGGTTAAAAGTAAAGGCTGGTGCAGGGAGGGCCTATACATCTGCTAAGGTAAACCACAGACCTGGCTCTGAACGCTTATTGGCTAAAGCAGAGAGGAAGCCATGGTCACTTAGAGAGGCCCTTGTGTCCACCAGATCCAAATGAACTAGCTATCTAGGAGAAGGACATATTTTTCTGATACCTAGAAAACCTGCCCTCAGAAAGGGGGCAAAAGACTGGCATAGATTTTAGACTAGCCTCTGCCCCTTTATGACGGAAAG
The DNA here is from genome assembly GCF_008692025.1 of Phocoena sinus. Lineage (NCBI taxonomy): Eukaryota > Metazoa > Chordata > Mammalia > Artiodactyla > Phocoenidae > Phocoena > Phocoena sinus. The sequence continues at coordinate 76,388,971 of NC_045779.1, forward strand.
TTGCTCAGACAAAGTAAAGTAAATGGCATGGTCAAGGCAAAAGCAAAAGTAAATCTGGTGTCCGCTCCTCCAACAGCGTCCCTCCACGGCCAGCAGACCCCCAAGCCGGTCACCTCTTCACCAGTGACCACTGGCCAGTAAGCACACCATGCACATCGCCAGCGACAGCCAAGAACCGCAGGCCTAAGGCATTCATTTAAAAGCCAGAATCAAGCAAGGTGCGGCAGACTTTGACTTCCAAGTTAAAATATCCCGTGAAAACCCCTCGGCAGCCGCTTAAATCAATTAGCAACTCACTTCCTCAAAACGAACAAACAAAAATTAATTAGGGCTCATTTGTCACCAAATATAAGGAAGACCAAACAGGTTCCCCAAAGCAAGTGTTTGAATAGCTATCAAACACCAGTGGGTTATGTGCTAAAAAAGCGAAAATTCGAAAAAATTAGAAAATAAAATGATGACCAGGATAATACATGGATCAAAGCAGCAGTTAAGTTTTTGTTTTTTAAAGCGATGATGGCGGTAAGAAGGCAGCACAGAGGGAAATCTAGCTATTTTCAATGTAACGTGTTCACAGCCTACCTTTTCAGACCCAACAACATACTCACAGGGCGGTATGAGAGAAAAAGAACAAAGGAAAAGAAAAGAAAGAGGAACAAGCAAAAATTAGAAGCACACCAGAACAAAAATAACTTTGACAGCATGGTCAAGAATTGACGTGGGCTTTGATGAGGCCAGGGGCACACGTGGACGTTCAGTAAAGCCCACCCACACCTACAGCCCCTGGGAAGGCTGGGGCCTCAGGTTGGCGGCACCTGCCGTGGAGCCTGTCAGCGCCTCAAACCAAACCTCCACCTACATCTAGACGTTTCCTTTCGAGCCACAGAATGCAATCTCATTTCAGGATGGACACTTTTTATCACCCCTACCAAGAGCCGCAGGAGAGTTAGGCTCTGTCCCTGCACCTAACTGTTGTTTTAAAAATTAGATAACTGAGACTAGTGAAAGCAACAAGGGATGAACAGTGACTGGAGGAGAATGTGTTTGAGTTGAGGTCACTGGCATCAGTATCTCACTGAAGTGCATATGATGGCTGAGTGTTTATGGTACCGCGAGAACAGAATGGCCCCACCAGGAGGGAGGTTTCATTCACTCTGCGTAAACACTTGGGAATAGGATCAGCCACCATGCACCAAGCACAGTATCCTGAAACTAGTTGTTCCTGCCCAATTGCGAGCACAGATTTCAAAAGGCAAAAACAAACTGGCATTCCCTGGTGGGTCTGCAACCCCAAAGCCAAGAAGCTGATAAGCAGAAATGTCACCAGTGCCTCGTTTGGCAAGGATAAGGCACTGGTCACGGGGTCAGGGCAGGGTTCCTGGCTTCAGCCACTCACCCACCAGTCTGTCCAGGGAGGGGAAGGCAGTCCCTGCCGAGGCCGCAGGCACTAGGATGCTGTGTGCCCGTGAGGCCCCACCTTGTGAGGGATGATCACCACGGCATCCACCCCACCTGACGCCCGGGGCTCAGCAGGAGGCAACAGGTGTGGTGAAGAGCTGGCCGGGAGCGGGCCTGGTGCTGGCAGCTCTGCCCCTTGGCGATGCCTGGGCTCCTAACCCTTGCCACCTCGGCTCCAAGGAGCAGAAGGGGAGCGCTGGCATGTAGATCACAGGGTCATGCGAAAACTAAGTACGGATCGTGGGTACGACATGCCTTGCCCTTTCCTTAGACCACACAGACGTGTCTGGGTGAGGAAATGAAAATTCCTCCAGACCCTGCCAGGCACCACCTGCAGGAGTGGCTCGGGGACTCTGTGCCTCTCACTCGCAGGGCTGCCTGGACTTTTTCCCTCAATTCTGTGACATCTTCTCCTCTAACTTATCAACAACCAGAAAGTCGGGTCTGACCTTAGGTAAGTTCAGGAAACCCTGAGCACCTGCTCTGCAGCGGGCACTGCGGCACCCACACCATGTCCCCCATCCTCACCTGGGAGACCATCGTGCGACCTGTACAGAGCGGGGAGGACAGACTCAGGGCCCAGGGCCCAAGGCCAGGAGTGACACAGCTACCCACGCTCTCCCCAGCAAAGGGGACCACGTCTCGACAAAGGCGTGCGTCTCGTCCTCTCCTGCAGGAGGGACACCGCGCTGGCCACACAGGGAAACTGAGCAGAGGGCAGAGAGGGGAAGCAGACGGCCCAGCAGAGCTCGTCAGCGATTCTGGTGACTTAATCACAGGGACAAAGTGAGGACTGAACTTTCCCTGCTCTGTCTGACACTCCCTGAGACACAGAAACCATGAACACACCTTCCTCTGCGTGGGGCGCTCTTTCGGAAGCCCCCGTGGCATTTCTGATACCCTAAGCATAAGCGGGGGCTCCGGCGCTGCCGTGGCGTGGCCCTCTGACAGGAGGAGGACCTGAGCCCTGCAGGCGCCCGGGGACTGGGAGGCAGGAGGCACGGCCCGACCCCCAGCTCAGCTAGCACCTCACTGGGCCGCCTCTCCGCGTTCAGCACCTCATCTGCACATTGAAGGGATGAGGCTGAATCAGCCTTCACGCCGTGCCGGAGGGCAGCGCTGCCCAACAGGAAGACAGTGTGAGCCACGCAAATAAGGTCTTCTAGTTTGCACATTTTAAAAAGTGAAAACCAAACACTCGCAACAGATTTTAATAACGTATTTTATTTAATCTAATACATGTAAAGTGTTATTTCAACATGTAATCAATAAAAAAGAAATACTGAGATAGTTTACACTCTTTTTCCTAGACTAGGTCTCAGCATCTGACGTGCATTTTACCTACAGCACGTCCCGGCTCAGACCAGCCTCCTCCACAGTCTTAGTGACAGTGGCTACCCTACCGGACAGCGCTCCAGGGGGTCCCACCAGGGCTCCCAGCTGAAAAGGGGCAGTAAGTGTCCACACGAACCCTAAAAGGATTTCCCTGAACCAAAGGCTGTCCCATTTTTAAAAGTCTGAAAACCAGTGGACTGCACCCTCTTCCCCCCGCTCCCTTGCTTCTACGCTCCCACTTGCTTCTCCCTTTCTGGAGGTCAGGAAGCAGCCCACGCTGAGGAGCCTGGGCTCCAGGGAGACTTACCTACTATCCGTGTCCAGTCCCACGAAGTCCTTCTTCTCGAATGGGATGCAGAGGAGCGGGATCTTGTCCCCGGACTTGTCCGTGGCCCTGTCCAGACGCTTGGACTCAAGCACAATGAACAGCGACTCGATGAAGTCCTCGATCCTCTTCTCCACCGTCCCGCAGTCCTCGTAGCCGGGGTAGAAGGCCACGTCGGTGCGCGGCTGCTCGGCTATCTCCCCCTGCAGCCCGAAGACGAAGAGCCGCGAGTCGTAGAGCGTGGAGCCGTAGATCTCTTTCTGCACGTGGAACTTCTCGAAAGTCTGCGGCCAGTCCTTGGCCGAGAAGCAGTCTGTGATGGTGATGAGGCCCACGACCTTGCGGTGGGTCTGGAAGTCGCCCCACTCGTTGTTCTCGGGCGGGTAGTGGTGCCGATAGCGGATATAGAGCACGCGCTGCGAGTCGCGCACGCTGATCTGGCTCACGGACGAGATCCTCTTGTAGATCTTGAAGAAGTTCTCCTCCGAGACGATCCCCACGGGCTGGACCACCACGAGGAGAGTCTGGTGGTCCTCAGCACACTGCATGTAGTCAGGGACACTCATGGTGAAGACCCTGCCCAGAGAGAAAAGGAGGCTTTGAGGCGCACTGGGTTTTGCAGGCTGCCAGCGCACTCGGGGATGCGGTGGTGCTGGCGTCCACCAGCTGGAAGGCAGGGTAAGCCCCGAGCAAAGCTGTGGGGAACAGTTTGTCCTTAGAGTTCTGCATATGGCTATCACAGCTCTTATCACAACCCCCTGCTCTTGGACCAGGCTTGGAGCTCCTGCAGAAAAGGGGCCATCTCTTGTTTTCTGTTTCCAACTCCTGGCCAGGCGCCAGGCACTGATGTGGAGTCAGTGCTCAGAAAGCTGAATAAACGACTAAACAACGGAAGGAACTGCTTCCCCAGCCCCTCAGCAGAACAGAATGAAAAGAACCACAGTGGAATCAGATGGCCTGGACTTGAACTCCAGGCCACTTGAGCTCCTGAACTGAAAAATAATGGCGATAACAAAACTTGCTTGCTAAGAAGATATCTGGATTGAGGAAGGCTGCAAATGCAAAGTGCCAGGCATACTGCCTGACGTAGAAGGAGAGGCTCTACACGGTTACTATCCCTCCTTTATGAACTGTGTTTCCTTGGGAGAGTTTTAATAACCTCTCTGAGTGAATTTTGTTAGATATAAAAAGAAAGCAACATTAACAATACTCCGATAAAAATTTAAAAAGAAAGAAAGAAAGAAAACAACATTACCTGATTCTCAGTACTGTTGAAGAATTCAATTAGATAACCCATAGGAAAGCATCTGGCCCACAGGAGTTAAAAAATGTTTGCTGAATGAATGAACAAACAAGCAAATGAATGCTGCCCCCTTCCACAGACCATCATAATGGCACTGCCCAGAAATGTGAAGCCCACGTTCCACCCGACTCTACACTAACAACGTCAGTGACCTGGGGCAGGCCTGTGTGCTTCTTTAAACCCCAGTTTTATCATGAATTAAAATGTGGATAATAACACAAACCTCAAAGGGCTAGTGAGTCAATGTTCTGGTTTTAATATGGTACCATAACTTTGCAAGACAGTACCATTAAGGGAAACTGGGCAAAGGGTCCATAAGCTCTCTCAATATTATCTCTTACAACTGCATGGGAATCTACATTACATCTCAAAATAAAAGGTCTAATTTTTTTAAAGGCCATTGAGATTAAATGAGCTCATTGTATCAAATAAGGAATACACCATACAAGGAGGGAAACGCCTAGCCCGTGAGATACACCCAGTAAATCTTTCCACTGACCTCACTGGTCTCTCCTACTTCAGAGTACAGGCGTGGGTACTCGCGGCCAGAGACCGCTGTACTGTGAAGCCAACAGAGCTAATGGCCCCCACTTGCAAGGGCCCCTTCCATGGCCCTATATCTAATTTTGCATTTGTGTTTTCTTTTTCTTGACTAGGAACTCCAAACTGCATAGGCTTCGGTTCACCAGAACCCGATGAAACAATAAAAATAAAAGGCCGTTTCCACTAGACCTCTGAGTACGTCCAATGGCAGGGATTTCATCCTGGGCTGAGAGCAAGAGGACTGGGGAGGGAGGTGGGAGCAATTTGGGGCACGCAGATCCTGGGGCCACCTACCCCATGCTGGACTTCAGAGTCAACCCTCACCCTCCAGGAGCTTCACAACACACCTGGACAGAGCAGCAGGAGAAAGTTTTTTGGTTGTTTTTTTTTTTTTTTAAGAAAACTCTGACCTGCTAACTGGTCTTGTTTCTACCCAGGACACAAAAAGCTTATGTGTATATTATCTCATGAAAACCTCTAAATAATATCACCCCAACTTTACACATGAAGAAACTGAGGGAAAGAGAAGTCGGTCACATTGTGTAAGATCACAGAGAGGCCACATCAGCTACAGTATTGAAAGGCAGGCGCTCCCGCTCCCCCACCCCAGCCCCTGCCCCGGCACTCACGCTGCAAAGTGTGATACACTGGCCCCCGGCCCCCCCCTGCAATAATTCTCTGCAGAGTCTTTTCTGCACCTCCTGGAAAGAACCAAAAGCACATCAACTTTCAACAAAGATGGATGTCACCCCTTGGGGGACGTATCAAAATCTTAAGCATTGGGGTGGGTGGGGAGGGAGATTTGAGAGTTTTCTGTTTCTAAAAGGTGGCAAAGATATTGAAAAACCCTTATCTAGTCTAAGCCTTCATTGTGCAGAGAAGAAGACGGAGGCCCAGAGTAGATGAAAAAAGGCCCTTATAAACAAATTTTGCTTCAGCGCAGCACCGAGCAAGCCCTGGACCCTGCTGAATGGGTGCAGGATCTGTAAGGCCCAGGAGAACAAGTGTTAGAAAAAAGAAAGAGAGAAATCATACAAGGTCCTCTCTCTACAATACCGTACAATCATGTTTCATCAAGTTTTTCCATATTTGTGCATCCAAAATTAAGGTGGGCTAAATCAAGGTATAATAAGTCATAGAAATCAGGAAGTTTGAACCGTAATGGAAATTCCAACCTTTACTGTGTCTTTTCCCAATTCAAGCATGTGCTCGGTGGGCACTCCCTGCACCTGGCCCAGAGTTCTCCCAGACACAGATCTTTATTCACATGTCACACATCACACACAGGCCCACCAGAAGAAAAACACCTACAGATAAGATGGAACCAATGAAAGTGAAAGCGGCCAACCAGCATGTATCATTCGCAAAGAGGATGCTGCTCCCATCAGCAGTAGGCGGCAGAGAACTCCCTGCAAGCACCACGTGCATCGGGTTGGCTCCAGCACTGGCTGTCACTCTTTGTGACCATAAGTGAGTCACGTAGCTTCACTGAGGTTAGTTTTCTCTTTTGTGCAAGGCTATGGTTGAAACTAATGATATATAAAACCTCATCACTCACATCCCCAACATCTAGTGAGGACTTCCCACGTGCCAGGCTCTGTAGAGAGGAAAAGGTAGGCTCCCAGATATATCCATGGGTAGAAAAAGTTTATATCATAAAGATGTTCATTCTCCCCATTTTGATATACAGATTCAACACAATTCTGATTAGAATTACTAACAGATTTTTCGTGGATTGTAACAAGTTAGTTTATGGTCAATAGCCAAGAAACTCCTGAGGAACGACCAATGGGGAAGGGCATTTGTCCCACCAGACGTAACTGCTAATGGAACATAGGGTTTCTTTGTGGGGTGATGAAATGTTCTAAAATTGATTGTGGTGATGGTTGTACAGCTCTGTGAATACCCTAAAAACCACTGAACTGTATATTTAAATGGTTTAACTGTATAGCATGTGAATTATATTTCAGTAAATCTGTAGGGAAACAAAAAACCTATAGTCAGCACAGTATTGGCCCAGGGATAGAGAGAAAAATGGAAATGTCATCAAGCCCAGAACCAGACCCACACATGCACGGCAATTTGAAATACAGCTGAGGTGCCTTTCTAGGACAGTAGGAAAGGACAGACTCTCCAACAGTAGTACTGGCACAATGGGTAATCCATGAGTAAGAAAACGATGCATAACCCAACCAGAAAATGGACAAACAGACATCTTTGAAGAGGAAACTCAAGTAGCCAAGACGTGTACAGTAAGGTGCTGTGCCTCAATGGCGATCAGGAGACAGCAAATTAAAACCACAGGAACAGGGCTTCCCCGGTGGCGCAGTGGTTGAGAGTCCGCCTGCCGATGCAGGGGACGCGGGGTCGTGCCCCGGTCCGGGAAGATCCCACGTGCCGCGGAGCGGCTGGCCCGTGAGCCATGGCCGCCGAGCCTGCGCGTCCGGAGCCTGTGCTCCGCAACGGGAGAGGCCGCAGCAGTGAGAGGCCCGCGTACCACAAAAAACAAACCCCACAGGAACAGACCATTTCATACCCACCAGACTGACCAAAAATAAAAACAATTATTGTGGTAACATATACATAACACAAAACTTACCTTTTTAAATGTAGAGTTCTATGGCATTAAGTACACTTACATTGCTGTGCAACCATCTCCAGAACTTTTTCACCTTCACCACTGAAGCTCTGTCCCCATGAAACACTAACTGCCCATCCCCCCACCCCTGGCACGCCCCCATCTACTTTCTGTCTCTAGGAATCTGACCACGCTAGACACGTCACATAAGTGGAATCATATGCTATTTGTCCTTTTGTGCTGGCTTATTTCACTTAGCAGAATGTCTTCAAGGTTCGTCCATGTTGTAGCATGCATCAGAATCTCCTTCTTGTTTAATGCTGAATAATATTTCATTGTATATATCTATATACCACATTTTATTGATTCATTCATTGAAGGTCATTTGGGTTGTTCCTAGCTTTGGCTACTACGAATAATACTATTATGAACATGGGTATAAAGACAAAATGTTTTAAGTATAAAAACACCATGTGTCTGCAAAGATGCAGACCAAAGGTAACTCCCCTGTTTGACAGGTGGCACGTATTCTGGCATGTGGCTGGCAGGTTCACAGAAGCAAGAACTGAAGAGAACGCAAATGGCCACCGTCAGGAGAATGGGTAACTAAACTGTGGTCGTTTAACACAATGAAATACTTTAGAACAGTGAAAATGAATGACCTAGAGAGACATTGCAGGAACAAAGATGAATCTCAAAAACATGATGGGCAAATAAAGCAAGTTGTGGATTGATACAAGCAGCACCATTCCATTTATGTAAAGTTTAAAAACAGGCAACACTTAAACAGTATCTTATTTACACATATGGCAAAATTATAAAGAAAAAGTAGGGCTTCCCTGGTGGCGCAGTGGTTGAGAGTCCACCTGCCAATGTAGGGGACACGGGTTCGTGCCCCGGTCTGGGAAGATCCCACATGCCGCAGAGCGGCTGGGCGTGTGAGCCATGGCCTCTGAGCCTGCGTGTCCGGAGCCTGTGCTCCGCAACGGGAGAGGCCACAACAGTGAGAGGCCCGCGTACCGCAAAAAAAAAAAAAAAAGAAAAAGTAAATTTGGATAGTGGTTACCTGGGTGGCAAAGAGGAATGCAGTTTGAAAGGGAAGCAGTGGGCTTCAGAAGCAGTAGTTATGTTCTGTCTCTTAAGCTAGATGGTAGATCCAGCGGTGCTTGTTTTGCCATTCTTTAAACTGTACATACATGTTAAACATTTAACATAAGAGTTAAAAAAGGAAGAAGGGGGACTTCCCTGGCGGTTAAGACTTCACCTTCCAATGCAGGGGGTGCAGGTTCCATCCCTGGTCAGGGAGCTATGATCCCACATGCCTGGCAGCCAAGGAACCAAAACATAACACAGAAGCAGTATTGTAACAAATTCAATAAAGACTTTAAAAATGGTCCACATTGGGCTTCCCTGGTGGCGCAGTGGTTGAGCGTCCGCCTGCTGATGCAGGGGACGCGGGTTCGTACCCCGGTCTGGGAAGATCCCACGTGCCGCGGAGCGGCTGGGCCCGTGAGCCGTGGCCCCTGAGCCTGCGCGTCCGGAGCCTGTGCTCCGCAACGGGAGAGGCCACAACAGTGAAAGGCCCGCGTACCGCAAAAAAAAAAAAAAAACAAAAAAAGGAAGAAGGTCGAACTTCAAACTTACAGTGCGTGTTTCAGCAGGTTGGCTAGTTTCAGGGCCTGGCCCCCGCCCTTCTCATCTATCAGGAGATTACGCTACTGCCCCTGCCAACACCCCTCTTCTACAAGCAAAAAAGTTGATGCACAAAAAAGGCAAGTGTGTTACAGGTACACAGGTGGCCTGTGGGTCTGACACAGGTTGAGGACAGGAGGTGTTCAATTTCTCTACTCTGAAGTAAAATGAGAAAAATATGAACAATGTATATAAAGCTTCCCATAAAACTAAAGTAAGTTTAGTAAGTGCTTTATAAATATTAACTACTATTGTTATCATTTATTTTTAGGTTATGAACTGTCTCGTTTTTTGCTGTTAAAACATTCTTTTTTTTTTTTAATTGACTGCGCCCCACGGCTTGTAGGATCTTAGTTCCCTGACCAGGGACCGAACCCAGGCCACCGCAGTGAAAGCACAGAGTCCTAACCACTGGACTGCCAGGGAATTCCCAAACATTCTTGCTTTTATAAAACAATGGGGGGGGGGGAGATGGCGCTTGTTCTTCCATTATTCTATCTGGGCAAAAATAAAAATTGACAAGCCTATGATTGGCCCTCCAGCTTTTTAGCACTTACCAATCTATGAAATCTAAACAATGAAGTCACCCTGGACTAAAAGACCCCTCTGGGTCCCTTCCAGTTCCAACTAGGCCCTGAAAAGCAGACCAGCAATCAAATCCATGCCACAGCTCAGTAAACCTTACAACCTCAGGCAAGGGTTTTCCCTGAAGCAGCTCAGTATTAGCAAACTTCTTGTTCACTTTTGCCCCAGATTCAAAATATGCAAGTACCACGGGAGGCAATTTGTCTCATATACAAGGTAGGAAAAGGGCTGCACTGGGCGCTTTACAACTTATCATAGTTAGATGTCACAACAACCCTAAGAAACAAGCATTCCCATTTTCAACCTTACAGATGAGGAACCAGGCTCAGTCAGCTGCTCAAGGTCTCCTAATCTGTAAGGGGTAAACTGGAGCCAGGTTCCAGAGTCCATGCTTTTCCACTACTTTCTTCAAGGGAGAAAGAACCTGATGAAATAAGCCCTGGCACTGAGCCAGCTCTGGTGTCTGAGACTAATCTAATACAAAGATTAAAACATCAAGAATATATTTCTTCAACTTGGTAGTTCCTCAAAAAGTTAAACATAGAGTTACCATATAAACAGCCATTCTACTCCTAGGTATATACCAGAGATTTGAAAATACGTGTCCACACAAAAACTAGTATGCGAACATTCATAGCAGTATTATTCCTAAGAGCCAAAAAGTGGAAACAACGCAAGTGTCCATCACCTGACAAATGCATAAACAAAATGTGATCTATCCATAACAATAGAATATTACTTAGCCATAAAAAGCAACAAAGTACTGACCCTACTACAACATGGGTGGACCTTGAAAACGTTATGCTAAGTGAAAGAAGCCAGGCACAAAAGGCCACATACTGTATGATTCCATTTACATGAAATGCCCCAAATATGCTACTCCTTAGAGACAGAAAGTAAATCTGTGGCTCCCCGGGCTGCAGGAGGGGAGACTGCCAACGGGTATGGAATTTCTTTTTGAAGTGAGGAAAATGTTCTGGAATAATAATGGTTGCACAACTGTGAATATACTAAAAACCACTGAAATGTACAATTTAAATGGGTGGACTTCATCGTATGTGAACATTATCTCAATAACGCTGTTATTTGATAAAATATTTCTTGACAACTATTTTTCCCTCTATACTATTGGACTGTCCCACAGTTTAAGAAAAACAAAACAAAAAACCTTGCCAGGACATCTTTAGGACTGCAATATTCCTGGTTCTCCAATATCATGTCTCTAGTGCTGCTATTTCGTGTTAAGGAATACTATCTGGGCTGGACTAGGAAACGACAATTAACTACGTTTTTAAAATCGCCAGTCGCGTTTAAACTGGGGCGGGGAGAGGATGGAGGATGTCACAGCCTCATACCCTCAACTCATCTTTAACTAAACCGAGCCCTGCTTTCAACACTGTAATCCCTCTCTCTATAAAAACACGTGAAATCCACAAGAACCCCATCCGAACACCAGAAAACTCCGTGTTAAAGGGCATTCACGTGGGGCAAATGAGCCGAGGGAGGAGACCAAGGCAGGCACTGTGCTCTCTCTTCCCGAGACTTGGCCGGGAGAAGCCGGACTTTGCAATTCGAGGAGCTCATCCCCGGGAATCAGCGCCTGCCGCCGCCGAGCGGGATCTGAGACACTTTGAATCCAAAAGAGGAGGAGGAGGAAAAAGGAGAAGAGGGCCTCCCGGGACCGCGGGGCGGGGAAGGCGGCCGGGGGCGCGGGCTGCAGCGCCGCCCGGAGGCCGGCCCCAGCCGGGTCCCGAGACCCGCCGGCCCGGGGTCAAAGGGCCGAGGAGAGGGAGGCCGGGCGGAGGGGGGCCCGCGGGCGGAAGAGGGTAAGGGGACGACAGCCGAGAGCTAAGGAGAGCCAGGGCCGGGCCCTCGGCAGGTGCGGACGCGGCCGTGGACAGGTGTGGCCGGGCTCCGGGCAGGGTAACGGGGCTGGGGCAAGTGGCCCGAGCAGGTGTGGGCTGAGGCGAGCCCCTCGGCGGGACACACGCTGGCTGGCGCCCTCGAGCGCCGTGACACACGGACAGCCCTCCCGCAGCCGACCCGACACCCTCCCTAACCGGGAGCCCCCCACCTTGCACTTACACAGCCGGACCCCCGGGCCCGGAGCCAACGGCCTGGCGGGCGGCGGGGCCGAGCAGCCTCTTCGGACGCTCCCCCGGCTCAGAGCGGGAGCTTCCGACCAGCGGCTGAGCCGGCACCGCCCCTGCGCATGCGCAGGGCCCGTCCCGGGCCGGGAATCCGCTCCGGGTTTTGGAAGAGACGCCGGGGAAGCGAGGGAAGGAGGAGGGGGAGGAGAGGAGTGATGAAAAGTGGAGGGAGCTAGATGGTCGCTGGGAGGGACACGGAGGAGGAAGGAGACGGAGGGACCCATAGGGAGAAAAGGGGAAGGAGAGCAGCTGAGAAGGAAAGAAAAGCTTTGGCTCCTGGGGCCGCGCACCCCGAAGGAGATGCCACTCCTGCCTCCGCGCGCCTTTCCAAGCCCTCAAGGCGCGCAGCTCAAATTTCACCTCCGTGGTGCAGCCCTCCAGCCCAGGCCTTTGCAAAACCACTACGGGATCACACTCCTAGCCCTCGCGCCGAGCCGGGCTTCGTGTCGCGCACCCGCAGGCGTTGTCGCCAGTGCTCTGAACTACCTTGGGGAGAGTATAAGTTCCCCTTTTACAGGCTGAGAAACTGAGGCCGCGTGTCTCCAGGGCATGCCTTATGTGCAAGGCCACAGGGGCTGGGCGGGGCCGGGAAGTAGAAGGTCAGAGCCCGAGCCCCAAGCAGACTGCCCTGCCCGAGGGCTGGTGCTTGGTCCCCATTCCTCCTTGGAAACCCACTCCTGACTCTGGGGGTCCCGTCTAGGGCTCCGAATAGGCCCCCTGGTGTGGGACAGCTGTCCTTAGTTCCAGAGCCCAGCTTGCTAGGTAGGGGCAGAAGGAGTTATCCAGGTTAAAAATAAAGAAATAAAACTTAAAAAGGAATTCACATACATAGGTTGGAATGTGCATAGCATATTTGAAAAATACACAAGTAATTGTCAACAGTGGCATCTCCAGAGAGTGTTGAGAGAACAGAGGATGAGGGAGACCTTCTTTCCCTTGTGTATTTTTGTGTTCTGTTTTAATTTTTTTACCATATGCATGTATGTCTCTTTAAATAAGAAAAAAAAAGTGTAATGGTGGACAGGAATAGTTCAGCCAATACAGCAGCCATGGAAAAAACTGAGCCATCATTACTTTACTCCAGCAAGCATTTATTGACTCTCTGCTCTGTGACCAGTGGTGTTTTATGACTTTACTATTTATATTTTTTTTATAAAATAGTAATACGCTATCCCTCATACCTGCCCTGGGCCAGTGGAAAACCAAATGAGTTTTTATTGAATTGTTTTCCAAAGAGTAGGAATGAATTACAAACAGAACACATCTTCAGGGCAAAACAGGTGGAACGGATTTCCAGCACACAAGACAGCCAGGAAGGATTTTCAACACAGGTGCCCAGAGGCTAAGAGAGAACGCTTCCAGGACCCTACAAAAAGCCACCCAAGGTGGCTTCTCCATGGCGCTGAGAGCACAGGTTGACAATTACAGAACACAGAAAACAGACATTAAAAGAGGCCACCCTTTATGGAGGTCTAAGTGCCAGGAATAGAGCTCCCTGCTTAGCACACGATGTCTTCATAAGATCGATACAAGGTAGCTATTCTTAGCACTGAGGTCCAGAAAGAACACTCCACTTGGCACACAAGTGGCTGGTGCTATTTAGGATTCAAATCCCAGGCTGTCTGTGTCGCCTGCGCTCTTTCCATAGTCCTTCTTTGTTCTCATTCTCTCTATAAATGGATAAGAGAAGCAATTTGGAAAGCAAGATTGAAAGCTGGCAAAAGGAAACATTGTTATTTTTGTACAATGTTTCTGTTTACAATGTACTCACATTAATTTATTTTATTGTCCCAGCAAATCTGTGGGGGAGGGAGGGAGGAGACTACTCTGCATTCTGACCAATGAGAAAACTGAGGCTCAGAGAATGTAAAGGCTAGCCACAGCCTCCCAGCCATCAGAGGGAGGTGTCCAGACTTGTCCCAGGTATATCTTGCTTCTGGAGTTAAGTTGCTTACATAGTTTTAACGTTTCCTGAGCATCTCCTCTGAATGCTGAGAATTCAACGAATATACCAAACCTGCTCTCAAGGAGTTTTAGACACTTAAAGTTGGATTGGAAGGGACATCTAAAATCATCAAGTCCAACCTCACACCCACACCAGAACCCCTCTATAAAAAGTCCTAACAGGGCTTCCCTGGTGGCGCAGTGGTTGGGAGTCCGCCTGCCGATGCAGGGGACACAGGTTCGTGCCCCGGTCCAGGAAGATCCCACATGCCGCGGAGCGGCTGGGCCTGTGAGCCATGGCCGCTGAGCCTGCGTGTCCGGAGCATGTGCTCCGCAGCGGGAGAGGCCACAACAGTGAGAGACCCGCGTACCGCAAAAAAATAAATAAATAAGCATCATCGCACACACACACGTGCTTGCACACACGCAAACACACACAGAAAAAAAAAAAAAAAAAAAAGTCCTAACAGAGGTGGAAAGTTTCATACAATGATACAGGGCCCTGTTAGAAAGTTCTCTCATAAGGCAAATCTACTTCCCTGAAACATCCAATCGTGCATGCAATCTCAAAGATGAAGACCAATGCCCAAAGAGGCTTGGTGGGGTTGAGAATTACCACTGAAACCAGTCAAAAGTGCAGGTCAGAGCATAAACTCCATTACTCACTAACTATATAACTTAAATATCTTCACATATAAAATGGGAATAATCACTTCATAAGGTCACTCTCAGGATTAATAAAAGCAAGTATGAGAAAGCACTTTGAGACAGAGTGGGATAGATCTAAGTTCCGTTTCAATTCTTTCAAGTGCTACTTGTATGGCCTTGGGATAGGGTGATCATGTATCCTGATTTGCCTAGGACAATCCCAGTTTATGCCTGTTGTCCTGGCTAAAAGTGTTCTGGTTGGGTCATATGATCACCCCACTTTGGGCAAAGCCCATCACCTCTTAGGATTTCTGATCCACCAACAGTATTATAAAGGCTTCCTTACTCCTTTCCATGTTGTAGGGCTCTCTTCTACCATGCAGTCCACTTGGATACTTCTCCATAGGGCCATGTCTCACCCGGGCTTTCTAGTGCCCAAGCCAATAGGGAACAGATTTGCTTATTTATCACCATGAAGAGCCAGCCACTTGAGCAGGGCTTTCACATCTATTCCCTCAAAATAACAAAATCCTGGTAGCTACCATTTACCCCGCAGGTAAAGTACAATGTGCTTGGTACAAATGTCTCATATAATCTCACAATGGCCCTATAAGGTCGGTTGTTCTAATGGAGGGGACTAAGCAGTAACACTCCTTTTTTCTCTTCCTGAGTGTGGAGCAATTGAGAAATAAGACAAAAGAATCAGACAATGGATATTTACAAGTCAATTTTATTAACAATACGTCGGTTGAAGAGGGTGCTTTAGATCTGGAGCCAAAAGTTTGGTTTAGGTTTACTAAAGCCTTCACCTTAGAATTAGCCAGCCTTGAGAACCCTCCTACACTGGTGGGAATGTAAGATGGTATAGCCACTGTGGAAAACAGTATGAGGGTTCCTCAGAAAACTAAAAATAGAATTACCATATGATCTAGCAATCCCACTCCTGAGCATATAACCAGACAAAACTATAATTCAAAAAGAGGGCTTCCCCAGTAGCGCAGTGGTTAAGAAGCCGCCTGCCGATGCAGGGAACACGGGTTCAAGCCCTGGTCCGGGAAGATCCCACATGCCGCGGAGCAACTAAGCCCTTGCGCCACTGTAGTGGAATAACTGAGGACGTGGAAAGGAGACGTGACCCATGAGCGCCCCCTGCCCAGCAAACTGGGGGCTGGCGAATAAGCAGGAACTGCAAACAGTCCTGGTTGCTTTGAGCGCCCCACCCCACCCCCGGCAAACCGGGGCCCTGCGAATAAGCATTGAGTGCTTCGGGCACTGATCCATGAGATGTCCTCAGTATAATCAGAATGGTGGGAACGCAAGGCAATGTCCTTGTGCTGCTTTTGCGGTCAAGGACGAAGCACTGCACGTCTTCAAGGAAGCCCATTGTTGCCTGTATAATCAATAAAAGCATATGTTGCTGCTTTGGCATTTTTGGAATGTTAGAAAACAAGTCTTAAAATGTAAACATAGATAATGCTTAAATGAAAGCTACTACAGCAGGACAGACGGCGCTGTTTTGCCTGAGCGAGCGGCAGCCCTCTACTACAATTCATCTCGTGTGATGAGCTTACTTGCGGCCTTGTCATAAGAAAACTGCAACACGCCACAACTACTAAGCCTGTGCTCTAGAGTCCGTGAGCCACAACTACGGAGCCTGCATGCCACAACTACTGAAGCCCGCGCGCCTAGAGCCCACGCTCTGCAATAAGAGAAGCCACTGCAATGAGAAGCCCGTGCACCGCAACGAAGAGTAGCCCCTGCTCACTGCAACTAGAGGAAGCCCCGCACAGCAACGAAGACCCAATGCAGCCAAAAATAAGTTAATTAAAAAAAAAAGATACACACACCCCTATGCTCATAACAGCACTATTCACAATAGCCAAGACATGGAAACAACATAAATGTCCATCAACAGGTGAATGGATGAAGAAGATGTGGTACATATATACAATGGACTATTACTCAGCCATAGAAAAGAACGAAATAACATGACTTGCAGCAACATGGATGCAACTAGAGATGATCATACTAAGTGAAGTCAGAAAGACAAATACCATATCACTTATAAGTGGAATCTAAAACGTGACACAAATGAACCTATCTATGAAACAGAAACAGAATCACAGACATAGAGAACGGACTGGTGGTTACCAAGGGGGAGGGGGTTTAGGGGAGGGATGGAGTGGGAGGTTGGGGTCAGCAGATGTAAGCTTTTATATACAGAATGGATAAACAACAAGGTCCCACAGTATAGCACAGAGAGCTATATTCAATATCTTATAATAAACCATAATAGAAAAGAATATTTTTAAGTATATATGTATAACTGAATCACTTTGCTGTACAGCAGTAATTAACACAACATTGTAAATCAACTATGTGTACTTTAATTAAAAAAAAAAAAAAATTAGCCAGACCTGAGTATCAGCCAGTGCTGGACACAGGCCTCCGTGCAATGGCCCAGAGTCATACAGGCGAATCAGGGTCAAAGCAGGGATTCAACCCCAAGATAAGCAGCAAAGCTCATTTTAAACCTCACAACCCCTCCTAAAATAACTATACTCTTCTTTCAGAGGTGAATGTCAAGTGGTGGAAGTGCCTCAGTAATTGAGCGGCTAACCAGAACTCCACCTCAGACCTTCCAGTGTTCAGCGGCTGCTTTCAGGGATGGGGACCCTTCAGGAAAGGTGCCTGCAGTAAGAGAGGCCGGGTGTCACCTCCCTGTGCAAGAAGTACACCACACTAGGCTTGAATGGAGAGGAGAGGCGATAAGATTGCACAGGAAGAAAGGAGGGGACACCGCAGAGTGTCAACCAAATCGTAGGATCCGAATCCCCAGCGCTTAGCACAAGCTCAGACTCCGCGTACTCTCCGTGAAGGCTGAGTGAGTCTATCCATTCAACCAGTGAGTGAATGAATGAAACTCCAGAGCCCGCCGCAGGGGTCCACGGCGGCGCCACAGCCGAGCTTCCTAGTGACCAATCAACGCCTTCGCTCGCCCACCCCGCCCCCCGCTGCCCCGCCCCCTCGACTCCCTCCGGCTGCCCTGAAATCCCGGAACACAGGATCCCCGAGACTGCCTCGGTGCGACTGCGCATGCTCTAGGTCTGGCAGCGACGAGACGCCTTCTCCTCGCGGCGCTCGAGCGGATTTGAAAGCGATTGGTTGGGGGACGGAGACTAAGCTCCACCTGCCTCCCTACCAGCTCCTCCCGCAGAACCGAAAAATAATTTTGGCCAACACCATCCCCAGCACAACGCCCCAACTAGACGAAGAGAAATAGCCCCAACCTCAGTCACTCCACAGGCCGGCGGCGACTGGCGGCGAGCGGCCGGAAGTGACGCACGAGTGCGACCGGAAGGATGGAGGCCCGGCTGTTGTTGCCCTGGAAACCGAGCCGTGCACCTGCTTCCCGATTGCGTCAGCAGCCCGCAGGCGGCGGAGTGAAGATGGCGAGCAACAAGCAGGCGGGGGAGTCGCCGCGAGGGGACGCTACGGGGCAGGAAGGGACCTAGGGCCTGCCTCGTGCGCACTCCTTCATTAGCCCCAGCCATGTGCCAGGCATAGTGGACCCCGGCCCGGGGGAGAATCGGACCTGCACGATCTCCCCCTCCAGCACTGGTCCTCCTGGGAAGTCCTACCGCACCTACTCATCTCCGTTTTCTAGCCCCAGCTTCCCCACCTCAAAGCAAACCAAATGCTGTCTTCTCATTTTCCCCTGAGCCATGCCTCTCCACGCTTCCCTGTTTTTTCTATATTGTTCCTTCAGTCCAGAATGCCCTCCATCTAGCACATCCCTGCACCATGAAACTGCACTCCTTTCAAACAATCTTCCTAGGCAGCGTTGGTCTGTGATAGACCTGTGGGTGATTAATGCTTTTTCTTCTTTTAACTTTTCTATATATTTTTTCTCCTTTAGAAAACATACAGGGGCTTCGCTGGTGGCGCAGTGGTTAAGAATCCACCTGCCAATGCAGGGGACACGGGTTCGAGCCCTGGTCCAGGAAGATCCCACATGCCGTGGAGCAGCTAAGCCCCTGCGCCACAACTACTGAGCCTGCGCTCTAGAGCCTGCGTGCCACAACTACTGAAACCTGCGTCCCTGGAGCCCGTGCTCCGCAACAAAAGCCACCGCAATGAAAAGTCCGCGCACCACAACAAAGAGAAGCCCCCGCTCACCGCAACTAGAGAAAGCCAGCGTGCAGCAACGAAGACCCAACGCAGCCAAAAATAAATTAATTAATTTTAAAATCATAATAAAATAAAAAGCATACATACATTGATTTCATAATGAAAAATAATAAATCATTTTTAAAGAGACCAGTTCTTTGTCATTAAAGAGCTTGTTGCTTTTGGAAACACTTTTTTGGGTTAACTTTTTTTTTTTTTTTTGTGGTACACGGGCCTCTCACTGCTGTGGCCTCTTCCGTTAAGGAGCACAGGCTTAGGACGCTCAGGCCCAGCGGGCATGGCTCACGGGCCCAGCTGCTCCGGGGCACGTGGGATCTTCCCGGTCCAGGGCACGAACCCGTGTCCCCTGCATCGGCAGGCGGACTCTCAACCACTGCGCCACCAGGGAAGCCCCTGGGTTAACTTTTTAATATGTAATTTCAAACACAGAAAAACGGCACGAAGAACTGTAACAAGAACTCTTATACACACTTTATCCATGTTCACCAATTACTTACATTTCTGCCTCATTGGTTTTATCATTCTCTAGGTAAATAGTTCCCAATTGTGCACGTCATAGCTATTTTTCCCCTGTCCAGGATTACAGGTTACAGTTGTCATACGTTTTTTAGTTTCCTTTTATCTGGAACAGTTTCTAAGTCTTTGTCTTTCATGACTTTAATATGTAAGAAGAATACAGTTCAGTTATTTTGTAGAACGTTCCTCATTCTGAGTTTGTCTGATGCTTTCTCATGATTAGATTCAGGTTATGTGTTTTTTGCAAAACAGACCACAGAAGTGATGTGAGTCCTTAGTGTATCATCTCAGGAGACACATGAGGTTGGTTTGTCTGGTTTGTGATGTTAACTTTGATCCCTTGGTTAATGTGCAGTCTGCCAAGTTTCTCCACTATAAAGTTACTATTTTTTCCCATTGTAATTAATAAGTAACTTGTGGGTCTTTTGAAGATACTTTGAAATTGAATAAATAACCTATTCTTCATCAAACTTTCACCAGTGAATTTAACATCCACAGATATCTCAAGAATGATTACCTAACAGCCTAGTCACAATTGTAACTTACTATTTACTACATTTCAAACAATGCACATGCAAGAGGTTTCCTGTTTCATGGAGTATAATCAGAAGCACTAGGTTAGTTTGCCATCCAGATTATTCTTTTCCTGCCAGCATCTACCTCAATGCCTGCCATATATTAGCAATAAATTTTTAGAATTAACAAAGGAAAAACATCCCCAAACACAGACACACACACACAAACACCCCAAGAAACAAAGACTGAAAAATTATGAGTTCTCACCAATGCATTGTGGCCACTTGTAGAGCCATAAACTTGTAACTATAAGTTGTAGTATATCCAATTTATTAAAATTGGATCTTACATCTCAAATTTAAGTTTAAATGGGAAAAAAATTCAAAAATGGAAAGAAAAATCCTGAGAAGGGTAACATATGGGTAGCTGCAATCCCATGTGTGACCACCAGATGCCGGAACAAGCTAAGGAGCTACTATGGGAAAACATCCGTGTCTGGTGTGAATTAGGATGGCCTCAACAATTCTCACCAAGACCTGGGATTTTGTCACTTTGTCAGGTGAGCCTGGGTCAGTCAGTTCTGGGCAAATTCAGAGTAGACTGATATTAGAAAGGAATTCACAAAAGAGATTTAGCTAAATTGGCAGTGACTTAATTCTTGAGAATTCAATTTATGTATATGACACTACATTATATGCCTTATATGTTACATATAAGGTAATAATAATCCAATTGGAAATATGTTATATATTACATATCAAGTTATTATAATTCAAGTTATGTTATTCTTTATTATAATTCAAGTTATGTTATTATAATTCAAGTTATGTTATTCTTTATGACTTGCGGGCCTCTCACTGTTGTGGCCTCTCCCGTTGCAGAGCACAGGCTCCGGACGCGCAGGCTCAGCGGCCATGGCTCACGGGCCCAGCGGCTCCGCGGCATGGGGGACCTTCCCGGACCGAGGCGCGAACCCGTGTTCCCTGCATCGGCAGGCGGACTCCCAACGACTGCGCCACCAAGAAAGCCCTCAGTCTTTCCTTTTAAAAATTAGCTTTAATGCTGTAATATTTGACACACAGAAGTCATAAAGAGGGCTTCCCCGGTCCGGGAAGGTCCCCCATGCCGCGGAGCGGCTGGGCCCGTGAG
The DNA here is from genome assembly GCF_008692025.1 of Phocoena sinus. Classification (NCBI taxonomy): domain Eukaryota; kingdom Metazoa; phylum Chordata; class Mammalia; order Artiodactyla; family Phocoenidae; genus Phocoena; species Phocoena sinus. The sequence continues at coordinate 76,409,904 of NC_045779.1, forward strand.
CCATGGCCCCGGAGCCTGTGCTCCGCAACGGGAGAGGCCACAACAGTGAGAGGCCCGCGTACGGCAAAAAAAAAAAAAATTGGAACAGCTGTGAAAGTTGAATGGCGCCTGATGATCAGGTGGTAATAATGCACCGATGTTAATTTCCCACTTTGGATGGCTGCCTTGTGGGGCTACAAGGGAAGGTCCTCGTTTGTGGAAAATCCACACTCAGCTAGGGGTGTTGGGGCAGCCACTTAAACGCTAAAGCAGTTAAGGAAGATAAAGTATTTGTACTGTACTTGAAAATTAAGTTTGCAGTTGTTTAAAAATTATCAAAAAGAGAATTCCAAAAGAATTCAAAGCAGTTAAAAACACACCACCATTTCCTGGCCTGACTCAAAGGGACTGAATGAGAACACTGGAGGTGTGGCCTTGAAATGTGTTTGTGAAAACACAGCCAGGTTTGGAAAGCAGCTACTCCCGTGGCCCGGGAAGAAGAACAGCCTGTATGTGCAGACCAATTTCCTTTCATCCGTTCATCCACACAGTCACTGGGGCAGCTCATAAAAAAACTGTTCCATACAAGTTGACTGGTTAAAATCAGCCTCCACCCATCTCTGACCTGTTTGTTTTCCATTCCTGACATTAAACTGGAGACTCTCTCCCGGTTTTTTTTTGTCTTTTTGTTGTTTTTTTAAATTTATTTTTGACCGCATCGGGTCTCTGTTGCTGCATGCGGGCTCTCTCTAGTTGCGGCAAGCAGCGACGGGAGGGCGGGAGGGAGATACTCTTCATTGCAGTGAGCGGGCCTCCCACTGCAGTGGCCTCTCCCGTTGCAGAGCACAGGCCCCAGGCACGCGGGCTTCAGCAGTTGCAGCACACAGGCTCAGCAGCTGTGGCTCGCAGGCGCTAGAGTGCAAGCTCAGCAGTTGTGGCGCACGGGACCAGCCACTCCACGGCATGTGGGATCTTCCCAGACCAGGGCCCAAACCCATGTCCCCCGCATTGGCAGGCAGATTCTCAACCACTGTGCCACCAGGGAAACCCTGTTTTGTTTTTTTATTAATTGATTATTTTCAGCTGGGTTGGGTCTTTGTTGCTACGTATGGGCTTTCTCTAGTTGTGGCGAGCGGGGGCTACTCTTCATTGTGGTGCATGGTCTTCTCATTGCGGTGGCTTTTCTCGTTGCAGAGCACGGGCTATAGGCGCGGGCTTCAGTAGTTGTGGCACGTGGGCTCAGTAGTTGTGGCATGTGGGCTTAGTTGCTCCGCAGCATGTGGGATCTTCCCGGACCAGGGCTTGAACCCGTGTCCCCTGCATTGGCAGGCGGATCCTTAACCACTGCGCCATGAGGGAAGTCCCTCTCTCCCATTAAAAAAAGGACTACATTTAACAAGAAAACTAAGAACTTCTTGAAAAGTGTTCATTTCAGTGCACTTCCCAAATCAGCTCTGGGGCACCTGGCCTCCATTTGGTATCTGTCAGGAAAGCAGGACTTCTGGGAGCCTCAGCCTGTTCCAGGGCCACACTCTCAGTATTTTACGCTCCCCTTTGCTCTGACTATTAAGACACAGCCCCAGGTTACAGAAGCTCTGGTCCATGGTGGGGGCCCTGCAGGGGGCCTCCTGTCCCCCATCATGACCCACAGGCAACCTGATGGAGCTCTGCTCTGCTCAGCACAAGGACTGCTGCCTGTTTTCTTTTCTGCCTGGATCCATCACTGCTCCAGCCTCCCCTAGACTTTATGCACCCACACAACCCCCAAAAGACACTTTAGGAAGTCCTGGGAAGGCCACCTTCAATGGGAGCATACAGAGGCTTCAAAAATTGCTTCCTATGGGCTTCCCTGATGGCGCAGTGGTTGAGAGTCTGCCTGCTGATGCAGGGAACACGGGTTCGTGCCCCAGTCCAGGAAGATCCCATATGCCGCGGAGCGGCTGGGCCCGTGAGCCATGGCCGCTGAGCCTGCGTGTCCAGAGCCTGTGCTATGCAGCGGGAGAGGCCACCACGCTGAGAGGCCCACGTATCGAAAAAAAAAAAAAAAAAAAAAAATTCCTTCCTATGGTTTCAGGCAACTCTGAACATACTAAAAGCCAATGCATTGTGCTCTTCAAATGGGTGAAATGTGTGCCATGTGACTTACAGCTCAATAAAGTTGTTTTAAAAAATTGCTCCCTGCCTGCCACTCCAGCCTCACCCTCTGTGATCCCACCCTCATGCCGTGGTTCAGCCTGGCTGCACTGCTACCATTTTCTGAACATCATTCTTCCCATGCCTCTGAGTTTTGCAGATACTCTGCTCTTTCTCTCCCCTAACATGCCCATCTGGCAAATTTCTCCTCGCTCTTAGAATCTTAATTTCAGTCCTTCATCTTCTGCGAAGCCACCCTGACTCCCCAAGCAGAGGAATTTCCTTTGTCCTCAGGGCTTCCTCAACCCCCTCTGCATCTCTCTGTCCTGAGACTTTCTACCCCATTCTCGTATCTGACCCACTCACGGTTCTATGAGTTTCAACTCCAACACAGGGACGAGGACGGGGTAAGGACTTCAATGGAAGGCTGTTATATGAGTAAAAAGAGAAATGATAATGGAATATGGGCCACAGCCCAGGAAAGCAAGCTTGGATCAGAACCCTGGGCTGGCAAGGATACCATAACGGGGCTTCCCTGGTAGCGCAGTGGTTAAGAATCCGCCTGCCAATGCAGGGGACACAGGTTCGAGCCCTGGTCCGGGAAGATCCCACATGCCACGGAGCAACTAAGCCCGTGCGCCACAACTACTAAGCCTGTGCTCTGGAGCCCGGGAGCCACAATTACTGAAGCCCACATGCCTAGAGCCCGTGCTCCACAACAAGAGAAGCCACCGCAATGAGATGCCCGCTTGCCGCAACTAGGGAAAGCCCGCGCGCAGCAACGAAGACCCAGCTCAGCCAAAAATAAATAAATAAATTAAAAAAAAAAAAAGATAACATAACGATCCCAGGGGCCTCAAGGAATAAGTAGCATGCTACAAAGGAGGCAGTCTTTAATGTAAAGCTCACCTCCTTTATTGCATTGTCCTAATAATAGCTACCATTTATTGAGCACTTAAAATATGACAGACACTATTCTAAGGACTATACGTACTGTCTCATTGCTTTAAGGAACTCATTTTCCCCACCGAAAGTCCCAATGTCCACACGTAGTCTTTCCTAAAACTGATCCACCTTAGACTCCATATGCAGTGAAGCACAGGATCTCCTTTCCCACCTAAGGGAGAGTCTGTGAGAGCCAAGAGAGAAACTGCAGATAATATCAAAAGCGGAGATATTAATTTCACCACACAACAAATTTCACGGCAAAGCCCCATGCCTTAACTATGTATCTACTTAAAATTATGTAAAAGTATAATTTTGAAAAGGTGAAAAACAAATGTAGGGAGAAGAACAGCATCCAGGTTGACCCTCCCACCGTGAACAACTAGAAAACTGGGAGGAGAAAGAAAACGGTTTTCAGACATTGGACAACAGCCAGCTCAGGACTGTGTCCTGACGGAAGAGAAACAAATGAGGTCAGCTCTGGGACCACTTGAGCTTTGTGTCGGGAGTCCAGGTCTGATCCATGGCAGAGAGAGGTCACTCAAAGACCAGCAGTGTCACTGAGTTAAGCGGACGGGGAATGGAAAGGAGAGAGCCAGGGGCAGCCAACCCACAAAGCTGTGTGTGAGCTCCTGGGCTCCCCACCCACGTGTGCACGTGGAAAGGAGGGGATAAAAATCTTCCTCTACCCACGTTAGGTTCTCCAGCTGGGGACCTCTACATAACAAAAGACAGAGTAAGGAGAGAAACATTGCTAGTGGGAATGTCACACGGGATAAACACTCTGGAATAAGGTTTGGCAGTTCCCACTCCACACACATCCATGCACTATATGACCCAGCAATTCCCCTCTGAGGAAGAAGGACAGAACTATATGTCCATGAATGTTCACAGCGGTTCATTCATAATTGTCACAAAGAGGAAATAACCCTTTTTCCACCAGCAGAGAGATGGGAATACTAGAGAGCACTGAACAGGGACCCGCTCTGACACCCTCCTAGACATGCCAGTAAAGGAAAGTCTGGCACAAAAGAGTAAGTGGCTTCATCTCTATGAGGCTCTAGAAAAGGCAAGTCTAATCAAGTGTTGCCTGGGGCCCAGACGGGAGCTGACTCGGAAGGGGCACCGAGACTCGTTGGGTTGATGGTGGTCGACGGTGGTTGGGTTGATACTCTGACTGTGGCAGTGGTTTCACAGGTATATACATTTAGCAAACCTCACTGAATTCTGCTTCTAAAATGGGCAGTTAGTGTATGCAATAATGTATTCAATAAAATTGGTAACAAATATATAAAATGAACCCGTATTAAACTCAACTCCTTAATGAAGGAAACAGCAGGCTAATAAAGCTGTTTCCAAAAAAAAAAAAAAAAGCTATGAGAGAAGCAAATATATTATTCCCTGAAAGAAATAAGACTGTAAAATGAATACAAAATAAAGCTATGAGTCTTGGAATGTAATCTTCTCATTTGCATCTCTCTAGGATAATATTCATTTGCTTTGCTATAGCTCAAGAATCTTGCATCATAATCAGTTTTCTAGAATATAATGCCTACACTTACAACTTTATAAAAGCCCCAGATTACACCACCAGACTAACCCTGCAAAACACTCAGCAGGACACAGTAATCTCTCTGCCTCATATCTAAAATTTGGACATTTTTTCCTTACAATTAGAATCCTCGACACGTGTAAAAAGCATGCTGGGAAAAAACAATCTTCTATGAAGCTCTTCCTCCGTTTTTACTGTTCTCAGCAATGAGAAAGGATTTGTGAGTATTTTCACCTTCCTGCAGCTCAGTCTATAACTCAGTTGCGTATTTTATATGATTTCAATGAGGGAGGAAGAGATCAAAAGTTTCCTTTTGAAAAAAACAAAGATTTGCTTTTGACAGATCAATGTTACACTTGGACACGCGTACTTTTACCTCACAAAAATTTTCCAGACCATTATTCAGGTTCACAAGATGATTATTTTCATTACCATTTCCCAAAATATCATTGGGTATTGTAAATGTATACTAATTTTTTTACCTTGGCAAAGGTAAACTGGAATTAACAATACTTCCATTTTCCCAGCCTCTTCTGAGCATGTTGGGTTAAACGAGGCGCCTCTAAGCAAAAGAGTAACAAGTCTATTTAAGCGTCATGTGCTAATTCGTGGTATTACTGCCTTGAATTTTGAACTTTTAGCGTACTGCCCAGAAATTAAGAACATGAATGATTCTAACAACTTGGTAACAAATCATTTTGCAAAGTAACTGTTTCAGTTGCTTTCTTTCAGCAAAATCAAAGGAAGACCTGCTGAGTTGTTAGTTGAAAATCACTCAAAATGATTTTTGATCTTATATCGCCATCTGATTTTTGTTATAAAAGTTTGGAGAATTGAGAGACGCTGCTATAACAAAATTTTCTCTATTCTCATCTACATTAATGTGAACAAGAGTCTCAGCACTTACACACAAAAGCTAAAACTCGGGATACGTTTGGTGCATAATCTCTCCCATTCAAGCAAACAATAAATATCAATATTTGTAGGTCCATAAAATAACTTTAAAATATTTATTTCAATAAGAGCTTTATTTCCAATAAAATTTACCTTTATATTAATTTAATAATTATCAAAATAGATAATATATTTATTTATTTAAAAATTTTTTTTTGCGGTACGCGGGCCTCTCACTGTTGTGGCCTCTCTCGTTGCAGAGCACAGGCTCCGGACGCGCAGGCTCATAGGCCATGGCGCGCAGGCCCAACCGCTCCGCGGCATGTGGGATCCTCCCGGACTGAGGCACAAACCCATGTCCCCTGCATCGGCAGGCGGACTCTCAACCACTGCGCCACCAGGGAAGCCCTAGATAATATATTTATGATGTTTTAGTCAATTGTGTGGCTCAGAGACGTGTGGTCACTGGGAAGGCCCGGTCTCCCAAGGGAGGCTGTCTACCCTCAAAGCAGCCCCCATGTCAGGCTGCAAGGGTGCACCCCTGCTGTAAGCCATGCTGCTGCTTTGTGGTCTGCCAGGGTTTGTGCAGGAGGGCTGGAGCTCCAGGGCCCAGATGCCTCGAGCATTTCTCCTGGCTGGAGATTCTAACTAGGGCCAAACTCCCAGCCCCTCCATTGCCAGGCTGATGCAGTTTTTTAAAAAAACACCAGCTTTTTGCAGAACTTTGCTACATTATCAGATTTGGATGCCAGCCCCCGAGAGCTCTCGTAAGTACTGCTCCTCCTTCCAGCTGAGGTTGTGATGTCAGTCCTGGGAACAGCGTGTACTGGAAATAAATTGCCTTTCAGAGGGACATGTCTGAGCCAGAGCAGTCAGGAAAAAGTGGGTCAGCATTTGTTGTTTTTTTTTTCTTTTTAAACAAGTACACATATCCAGAGCTTTATTTTGGGCACAGACACAAGTGAAGTTGGCCTTTGCAGGGTTCTACCGTCCTGCCTGCCTTCCAGCTGGAGACCACGGAAAGTGATCCTGCACGTTGATTCAGGAGAACAGGGCTGGGGGCCCCACGCTTGTGGATCAACTCAAGGCCAAGATGAGAACCAACCCTCACTCCAGTGGATAGGGAGTTTGAGGAGAGTATCATTTTCCATTGCTGCCATAACGAATTACAACAAGTTTACAGGCTTAATACAAAGTTATTAGCTCACAGTTCACAGTAGTTGGAAGTCCAGTCCGTCTTCCCAGCTCATTTGAGTTGCTGGCAGAATTCAGTTCCTTGTGGTCGTAGGACTGAGGCCCCCATTTTCTTGTGGGCTGTCAGCCGGGACCGAAGTCCGACTTCCAGAGGCTCCTTCCTCCACCGGCAAAGCCAGCAATGCCTGCTTGAGGCCGTCTCTTGTGAGTCTCTCCTGCCTCTTCTTCTGTCCTCCAGGTTCTCCGACAGACTCTTCTTCTTCCTCTTCTAAGGGCTCAGTGTGATTATAATTGGCCCACCCGGGGCTTCCCTGGTGGCGCAGTGGTTGAGAGTCCACCTGCCAATGCAGGGGACGTGGGTTTGTGCCCCGGTCCGGGAGGATCCCACGTGCCACGGAGCGGCTGGGCCCGTGAGCCATGGCCGTTGAGCCTGTGCGTTGGGAGCCTGTGCTCCGCAACGGGAGAGGCCACAACAGTGAGAGGCCTGCGTACCAGAAAAAAAAAAAAAAAAATTGGCCCACCCGGATAATCCTGGATAATCTCTGCAACTCACGACCTGTAACTTTATCATGGCTGCAAAGTCCCTTTTGTCGTGTAAAGTAGCGTATTCACAGGCAAATGTGAATGGGGACCTTGTTCGGCCCACCGAAGGAAGAAGCAGACTCAGTGACAGGATGACAGCCACCATCAGGGAGCTTGTTTGGACTGTCCCTGTTTTCTCCTGACCGCTACCCCGCCCTGCATGCACACATTACCTCCAGGAGGCTGTGCTCGGAGGTCGGAAGCAGTGTGCCCAGGGTCCCAGAGCTGGTTAGATGCAGAGCCCAGGGCTGTCGGGTTTCAAGGACCAGAGGGGTTATGTCAGCCTACAGTTAGACAGTGAGGCCCACACAACCCACCCCAGAGCCAGCAGTGGGCTGGGGTGTACGATTGGCCAACAACCTGTCCCTGTCACTGTCACCGCTACCTGATGGCCAGCTCCCGCTCAGGCTCTGAATGTTCCAGGTTCTGACCTAGAACCAGGACACTTCATGTGGGGACAGCAGGGGTTCTGGAGCCTCCACCAGCCTCCAGTGCTGGCTCTACCACCTACCTGCTGGGTGATTTCTACTCTCCATACAACGGAGCTGATGACACCACCGCCTCATAGAGCTGTCAGGAGGGCAAACGACGGAAAGCAAAGCTTGGCAAGTAGTGGTGACTACGTACGGGTTAGCTGTTACTGTTATTTTTTTAGAGCTCAGAGTCAGCAAGAACTGTGCCTGAGTCCCAGCTTGCATGTGTGACTCGGGCGCGTGACCCCAGCTGTCTGAGCCTCCCTGCTTCATGTGTAACGCTGACCTCAGGGGCTGCCGTGGAGATTTCATGCCTTAGGGCCTGAACAGGAGGGGCTCCTGCTACTGCCCAACCTTCTTCTCCCCACCTGCTAACAAGGCTGATTTTATCTCATCACGTGCACTTTGACTAAGTCACTCTCACCTCTGTGATCAACACAATAAGCAATTCCTGGGGATCCACTAAGTGCTGGGGCCTGTGTTGGGCTCTGCAAGGAGGCCTAATTAATCAGGCCCAGGCCTTGCCGCCCAGTAAGGGAGCAGAGGGACATTTAGTCACCTCTAATCCCTGGGGCCAGTGCTGTATCGGGGGCTTAACAGAGGCTCATAGAGGGTGCAGAAAGGACAACCAAGGAGGCAGTGTTGGCCCTTGGTGGGTGAAGAGTGTGGGTGGGGGAGGAGCAACAGAGGAGAAGACACAGCAGCATTAAAACAAGGAGAGGGCTTCCCTGGTGGCGCAGTGGTTGAGAGTCCGCCTGCTGATGCAGGGGACACGGGTTCGTGTCCCGGTCCGGGAAGATCCCACATGCCGCGGAGCGGCTGGGCCCGTGAGCCATGGCCGCTGAGCCTGCGCGTCTGGAGCCTGTGCTCCACAATGGGAGAGGTCACAACAGTGAGAGGCCTGCGTACAGGAAAAAAAAAAAAAAAAACGAAATCAAAAACAGAGAATATGTTACTTCCTCCCAGCCACTGGGAGTGAGACTTGCTTCTCCGGTAGGCGAGACCCCTGATGGTGTACAGGGTGCTCAGGACTTTCTGGAGGGATGCTCTCTGCTACAAAGAACAGAAAAGCCTAGGAACTGGCTTTCACGGTCAGGACCTCCACTACGTCACATTACAGAAGTCGGGAGCAGGCCAGTTATTTCAGGGGCCTCCCGTCTTTGTGCTTGGCTTCTCTTTGTGTGACCAGTGTCCCTCATGGCTGCAAGAATGGTCGCAGCAGCTCCAGGCCTCACACCCTTATGTATCAAACCCAGAGACAGGAAAAAGGGATTGTTCTGTCTCGGACCTCTTTTTTTTTAAATCGAGATATGATTCGCATAAATACAATGTACCATCTTAACGTGTACAGTTCAGTAGTGTTTAGTATATAACCGTTTCTAAATGTACAATTCAGTGGCACTAAGTATATTCACAGTGCTGTGCAACCATCGCCAACGTCCATCTCCAGAACTCTTTTCATCTTGCAACACTGAAACTCTGTACTCATTAAACAATAACTCCCCATTCCTCCTCCCCCTTAGCCCCTGGCAAACACCACTACTTGCGTCTGTGACCTTGATGACAGGCACACCTTTTCTTTTATTGTGCTTCTCTTTATTACGCTTTGCAGATGTTGCATTTTTTACAAATTGAAGGTTTGGGGCAACCCTGCATAGAGCAAGTCTATTGGCACCATTTTTTCAACAGCATTTGCTTACTATGTGTCTTTGTGTCCCATTTTGGTAATTCTCGAAATATTTCAAACTTTTTCATTACTATATACGTTATGGCGATCTGTGATCAGTGATCTTTGGTGTTACTATCGTAATTGTTTTGGGGCACCACGAACCGCTCCCATACAAGATGGTAAACTTAGTCGGTTGTTGAAATGACAACAAAGAACTTAGAATATGACATAAACTCAGTTGATAAAGCAGTGGCAGGGTTTGAGAGGACTGACTCCAATTTTGAAAGAAGTTCTGTGGGGATAAAGCTATCAAGCAGCACTGCTTGCTACGGAGAAATCATTTGTGAAAGAGTCAGTCAGTGCAGTGAACTTCTTTGTTGTCTTATTTTAAGAAATTGTCATGGCCACACCCCAGCCTTCAGCAACCACCACCACGATCAGTCAGCAGCCGTCAGCACCCAAGCAAGACCCTCCACCAGCAAAAAAGATTATGACTTGCTGAAGGCTCAGATAATAGCACTTCTAGCAATAAAGCATTTCTAAATTAAGATATATACCTTTTTCTTTACATAATGCTATTGCACACTCAATAGACTTTTACAGTACAGCGTAAACATAACGTTTACATGCACTGGGAAACCAAAAAGTTTGTGTGACTCGCTTCGTTGCCGTATCTGCTTGATTGCGGTGGTCTACAACTGAACCCACAGCATGTCTGTGGTCTGCCTCTAAGTTCTCCTTCCGCCTTTAAAGACCCTTGTGATTACATTGGGCACATGGATAATAAAGGATAATCTCCCTACGTTAGTGTCAGTTGATGAGCAACCCTAATTTAATCTGCAACTTTAATTGCCCTTTGCCACACAACCTCACATATTCACAGGTTCCTGGGATTAGGCTGGAGCCCTTCGAAGCCTGGGTCTGGGAGGATTTATGCTCTTATTTTTTTCACTCCTGAAATAAATCTACTTTAGTCAATATCTTCAATATAGATTCAGGAGAGAACACTCAAAAAAGTGTTATTTCCACAGAAAATTCATAGCTAAGCCTGGGCCCTGTGTTCTTCTGTCTCAGTGTTGAGGTTTTTTATCAGCAAAAAAAGATGCAGAAAGAACAAGACTCACCTAGTAGAAAGAATCCAGTCTTCGGAGTCAGCGAACCCTGAACTTGAAACTTAACTCCGCCTCTTCTGTGTTACATGACTCCAGGCAAGCTGTAGGGCTGCTCTGAGCCTTTGTGTCACCACCTAGAAAGTAGGGCTAAGACAGCTGGTGAGAGAGAGAGAGGATCGTTGTTCTGGAGGTGACACCGTGGTAGGTGGCACACCAACTGGGCATGAGTAAGTGCTGGGCGCCTGGGGGATGGGGGTGGCTACACAACTGTCTCCCCACTAACTACGTGTGGTCCTCATTTTACAGGTGAGCATGCAGAAGCAACAGAGTTAAGGAACGTGCCCAAGGAGGCGGCGGGACATGGCCAGCTGCAGGGTAGGCGAGTGGCTCCCGTTTGGCAGTGGGGGAGACGTCACCATCTCACAGAAGGGCCCTGGAGTAGGGCTTGGCAACTTCACCACCAGACCACCACTGCTTCCTTTTGCTTTATAATACAGTTGACACTCATTATTGGTGGTAGTTTTTTAAGTCACCGTTAACACTGAATTAGCAAATCCTGGGCCATTGCTCCTCTGGAACATACAGGGCTAGGCTCCTGCGAAACCCTGGTCACATTTTCATAACCACCGTACATAACTTTGTCTTATGTGTGTTTCAGTTTAAAGACATTTTTTTTTAATTCACTGAACATATTTCATTTGTCTTTTAAAAACAGGTATATTTTTTAAATTTTTATTTATTTATTTGGCTGTGCTGGGTCTCAGCTGCGGCACGCAGGATCTTCGTTGCATTGTGCAGGATCTTTAGTGGCGGCACGCAGGATCTAGTTCCCTGACCAGGGGTCAAGCCCAGGCCCCGTGCATTGGGAGCACAGAGTCCTAACCACTAGACTACCAGGGAAGTCCCTAAAAACATATGTTTTAAGCCATGATACAAAATTACTAGAAGTTGATATTACATGACTGTAAATGTGCAAATTTTTCTTTTTTTTTTGCGGTACGTGGGCCTCTCACTGTTGTGGCCTCTCCCATTGCGGAGCACAGGCTCCGGATGCGTAGTCTCAGTGGCCATGGCTTACGGGCCCAGCCGCTCCACGGCATGTGGGATCTTCCCGGACTGGGGCACGAACCCGTGTCCCCTGCATTGGCAGGTGGACTCTCAACCACTGCACCACCAGAGAAGCCCAAATTTTTCTTTTTTTAAAAAAAATTTTAAACTATCATTTTAAAAATTAATTTATTTATTCTTGGTTGCATTGGGTCTTCGTTGCTGCGTGTGGGCTTTCTCTAGTTGCGGCGAGCGGGGTCTACTCTTCGTTGCGGTGCGCGGGCTCCTCGTTGCTGTGGCTTCTCTTGTTGCGGAGCATGGGCTCTAGGTGCTTCAGTAGTTGTGGCACATGGGCTCAGTAGTTGTGGCTCGCGGTCTCTAGAGCGCAGGCTCAGTAGTTGTTGCGCATGGGCTTAGTTGCTCCGCGGCATGTGGGATCTTCCCAGACCAGGGCTCGAACCTGTGCTCCCTGCACTGGCAGGTGGATTCTTAACCACTGCCCCACCAGGGAAGCCCCAAATTTTTCTTTTTTTAAATTATTATTATTTTTTAATTGGAGTATAGTTGGTTAACAAGGTTGTGTTAATTACTGCTGTACAGCAAAGTGATTCAGTTATACATTTTTAACATTCTTTTCTATTACGGTTTATCATAGGATATTGAATATAGTTTTCTGTGATATACAGTATTAAAGACATTTTCTTTAATAGGTCTTGTTGATTCCTTAATACTGAACTCACAAAGAAACTTGGGATAGCCATGGAAAATTATTTCCTCGAAGCTTTTTCTACCCGAAGTTTGCAGCTAATATGGTTATAATCACACTGCGTGTATGACGTCATAGCCTGCTCTTGTTTAACAAAAGCATTTCTCATGCTGTTGCCAGTTATGTATAAAGATCATTTTCAAAATCTTTATGTAAAGTTTTTATTCCTGACATTAATAACTCCATTCTCTCCCCCACTTTACAACCCTAGAAAGAAAATTCAGCCAGACTAATGACAAGAGATAGTGGAGGGCAGGGGACAAGTGTGCCTCATTCTGTGTGTATGCATCTCATTTAAAAAAAAATAGATTTATTTATTTACTTACTTATTTATTTTTGGCTGCACTGGGTCTTTGCTGCTGCATGCGGGCTCTCCCTCGTTGTGGTGAGCGGGGGCCACTCTTCGTCGTGGTGAGTGGGCTTCTCATTGTGGTGCCTTCTCTTGTTGCGGAGCGTGGGCTCTAAGCATGCGTGGGCTTCAGTAGTTGTGGCATGCGGGCTCAGTAGTTGTGGCTCATGGGCTCTAGAGCGCCGGCTCAGTAGTTGTGGCGCACGGACTTAGCTGTTCCTCGGCATGTGGGATCTTCCCAGACCAGGGCTCGAACAAGTGTCCCCTGCACTGGCAGGCGGACTCTCACCCACTGCGCCACCAGGGAAGCCCTGCATCTCATTTTTAGTGACTATACTTGATCCCATCAGAGTTATGCCACTGTGTGCTTAACCAAATGCCTATCACTGGACAGCTGAATTGTCCCATTTTTACTGTTATAAATAACACTGCAATGAACATCTTTGTGCATAATGATCTTTCCAAATTTCTGGTGATTTCCTTAGAGACATTCCCAGGGGCAGAATTCTTGGGTCAAAGACAAAGGCCCTCGAAGGCCTCAGATACATATGCCAGAGAACAGTTCAGTAAGTCGGCACAGTTGCACCCTCCGCGGTGTGTGTCTGAGAGCCCTTCCATACAAGCCACATTCGTTAAGAAGCCACTGCTTCAAAAAAAAAAAAAAGAAATCACTGCTTCATCTCATCATCCTTATTAACCAGACTCTTTGAAAATCGCCCTGAGAGCTTCCGATCAGCAGGAGCTCCCACAGGGTCACCACACTGAGCCGACACAATTCCAGGCTGAAGGGAGGTCTGTGGCATTTCACGAGGTTCACAGCCCCTGTGCTGCAGCTCAAGCCTCCTTCAGACCCCGTGGGAAGATGGGCAAACCTGATGACAGAAGTGCTCGAGATGCTGACGTGGCCCTTCCCTGACTCTACGTGGGGGCAACAGTGCCTTCTTTGCCCCAGACTGGCTTTTCCTGAATGTGCCCGCTATACCAGCTGGAGTTCCCTGAATGTTTGCTCGTGTCTTGAAATTAAGGCAAAATCTCTCAAGAGAGATTTTCTTACACACACACACACACACACACACACACACACAACTTATTGCTCGAAAGGCAAAAGACCTCTTAAAAAAAAATTAAGGATTCCCCTAAAGGCTAAACATCTTGTCATATAAGAAACGCAAACTAATTGGCGTGCATTCTAGGCAAACCAATCTAGCCCTGACACATATCTGAAATCTGTCTCTTGTTGTGGGATGCTGGCTCACTCCCAGTCTGTAAAATGACATGAAACAAGCTTTCCGATGGTTCCTTTTTCCTTCGTAGATGAGAAAGGGTCAAGGTGGTTGGTTCGTGCTATGGCAACAATATTATTTGTCACCCTCGTTAGGACACTTCTGAGAGTGAAAGGAAAGTTTGTTAATTACTACTCTGGCTCAAAAGATGTAAACCAGGACCTTCGCTGCAAACCAGGACACATGCAAACACTCATCTGGTTAATCACAGGGCGAAATGCATGAATGGATGGCTGGTTAGACATTGATCTACTGCAGGCTCGGTGCCAGGCACGGGGGAGGTGTCTTTTCACGCTGGCTCGCTGGAGACGCACACCAGCCGCCAAATGGGGGCTGTTCTTTCACGGCTGGGGAGGGGGGTGGGCAGAGAGCCAAAGCAACTGGCCCAGTGCCACACACACACACAAGCAACCCCTGCCCCTCCGCCGGGAAGTAATGAAACCGGGCACCCAAATGAGCAGCAGGACAAAAAGTGCTCCCAGCCAGGGCCGGGGCCCCTGAGGACCCTGTGCTGTGAGGCATGCAGACCCTGGAACGGGTTGCTGGGTCTGAGGCCGAGACCTTTGTAGACACCTCCAACCTGGGCGGAGTTCAGTTCCCAGGAGCTGGGGCGGAAGGTTCACAGTGGAGGCAGATCTGTGACATGAAAGCTCCACGCAACCTTCACTGAGGGAGAACCCCCCCCACTCCCCCTCCCCATGCCAGCTCTCAGCGGGACCCCAGGCTCCTGCCTCCTGGCCCCCCAGGGCCCGCCTACAAACCAAGCCACTCCAGGTTTCCAGCCTGCCCTTAACCCAGACCCAGGAAAGTGCTGGGTTCTGATGAGAAACACAAAAGGAGACAGACAATAGAGGTGTTAGTGACCCAGGAGAGAATGAGTAGGGCTGCCTGGAGAGGCATCTGGCCATGTGGGCAACACATGCATGCCCTGGGGGACCTGACTCCCCCCAGTTATTTCTGAGCCTAATCGCTGGCGGGTGGAATGAAGAGTTATATAGTTTGTGAATCAAGAGGTAAATCGTGTAAGCCCAAGGGAGGGCATGGGCCATGGGGATAAGGGTAAGATTTCTACACCAGAGCTGGACCCTGAACCCTTTTGCACCGCCTCCCCGCTCCGACCATCGGGAATCTGGGCCCAGGGCCCTCCCTCCCTAACCACAGCTGCAAGTCCCGCCCGTCCTCTCCAACGTGGGCGCTAGCGCAGCCGGCCTCGGGAGCACGATTCCTAGCTGGATCTTCC
This sequence comes from Phocoena sinus, assembly GCF_008692025.1. NCBI lineage: Eukaryota > Metazoa > Chordata > Mammalia > Artiodactyla > Phocoenidae > Phocoena > Phocoena sinus. Next base: position 76,425,122 of record NC_045779.1, read on the forward strand.
GCCTGGAGTTTACTTGGCACCCCCGCCTTCATATGGGCTGTTCCTTCTGCCCAGAGGGCCTTTCCCTCTCTGCGTGGCTGGGGAACTCCTTCCTGCTTGTCCTTCAAGGCCCAGCTCCAGGTGGAAGGTCTGGAGGGGCAGTGGCCGAAATCGGGGTGAGGCAGGGTGGTGGCTGTACACACGAGGTCTCACCTCATTTTCCTTTTACAGAACTGCTTCCTCTCTTTTTCTCTATGCTCAAGAAGTGTCGCTTTTGAGGAAGAAAAGGATTACTTGTAATGATGACGATGAGGATGCCAAGTGGGGCTTCCCTGGCGGTCCCGTGGTTAGGACGCCACGCTTCCACTGCGGGGGCCACGGGTTCCATCCCAGTCGGGAAACCAAGATCCCGCATGGCACCGGGCAGCCAAAAAAAAAAAAAGGATGCCAAGTCCCAGGTCAGATTCATCTCTACTGTGAAACTCACCTTGCCCCACCAGGCGTCTCGGCCTCTTACTTCTCGGGGCCCCCTGTGCCTTTTCTTCGGGAGGCTGATCATGGTTTGTGACTGCGTGCATTTCTGCTGTTACTTGAATGACATCTCTCACCCCCACTGGCTCCATCAGAGCAGGGACAGTGTCTTTCCTTTCTTAAAAAAATCAACTTCATCGTGATATAATTTCATACGATAAAAGACATCTATTTTAAGTGTAGTTTAATGAGTTCTGGCAAACGTATACACACTTGTAACCAACCATCACAAGCAAGATACACAACGTTTCCACCATGCTCCCTGCAGCCAGCCCTGTCCCCACCCTGGCAGGCAACCAAGGGTCTGTTTTCTGTCCCTATAAATTCGTTTTGCCTGGTCTGGAATTTCACATGGGTGGAGTCACGCAGTATGTCCTCTGCTGGCTCTGGCTTCTTTTCTGTAGCGTAATGCTTTTGAGCTTCAGCCAGGTTGCTGCGTGGCTCAGTGGTTCTTTGTTTATTGCTAAGTCCCTTGTACGGATGAGCCACCATTTGTTACACTCCATCTGTTTGTGGGCATTTGGGTCGGTTCCATCTTTAGTCATTATGAATAAAGCTGATATGGACATTCAGGAACAATCATCTGTGTGGACATATGCATTTGTTTCTTTGGATAAATATTGGGACTGGAACTGTTGGGTCACGTGTAATAATATGGCTAACTTTTTAAGAGCTGCCAACCTGTTTTCCAAAGTGTCTGTACCATATTACTTCGTCAGCAGTATCGTGGGAGAGCGGCGGTCGCTAAACACTCTCTCCAACACTGGGAACCACCCGACCGGGCCTCCTCTTGCAGAGTGCACACCCTCAGCCCCTGGCCCAATGCTGCCCACCAAGGGAACTCAATCGATCACTACGGAATGCATGAGTGAATGCACTTTGCTTTGTTATTTTGTTATCATTTTCAAACCAATGTTTATTCCACTGCTCTGGGTGGTTTTTAAATTTATTTATTTATTTTTGGCTGCGTGAGGTCTTCGTTGCTGCACGGGCTTTCTCTAGTTGCTGTGAGCGGGGGCTACTCTTCATTGCGGTGCACGGGCTTCTCATTGCAGTGGCTTCTTTTGTTGCGGAGCACGGGCTCTAGGTGCACGGGCTTCAGTAGTTGTGGCTCACGGGCTTAGTTGCTCCCCAGCATGTGGGATCTTCCCGGACCAGGGCTTGAACCCGTGTCCCCTGCATTGGCAGGCAGGTTCTTAACCACTGTGCCACCAGGGAAAAAACACTCGCTCTGGGTGTTTTTTAATCTTTTGTTATTTTTAATAATTACACAAATAATACATGCTCAGGGTATATAAATTAAAACAGTAGTGAAAAAATAATTTTAAAATTACCCCTTAATCTCTCCATCCAGAGACCCATGTTCCAGGCTCAATATTGGGCACTGGGAAAACAAAGATGAATAGAGCACACTGACTATCTGCAGGGGTCCCACAGGCTCCAGCTGCCTGGACAGGGGCCACACATGGGGTCAGCCAGAGGAGGGGGGCACACAGGGGAGGCAGTGAGGAAACCCTTCAAGGGGGTGGAGAGGCATGAAGAAGGGACATGCGGGGGGCCTGGTGGACAGCGGTGGCCAGAAGTGGGCTCATAGGTGTCTGGGACTTCCCAACCCCAAGGCCAAGAAGGATGCTGCCCGGTTGGTCCTGCTGCCCCGCTGCCTCTTCAAATGCTGTGCGCCTCCGTGCAGCCACAGGGCACCGGCCCAGGACGCAGAGTCACGGAGGAGGCCGGCCCCTGGGTGGGCCCCTGGGTGTGTCCATGCTTGGGCACAATCTCCCCAGGAGCTCGAAGCCACCTTTGCTGACTCCTCCTCCGGGTCCCAAGCGCTGAATAACCAGGTTGGCTGGCTGCTTGGACCTCCCTTCTCCACCTACTCTCTTTCCTTGGTCGCCTGACCAGCCTCTGGGCTCTACACATCATCCATCCAGTACTGACACTCATATTTCTCTTCCCAGCCCTGCAGTCTCCCCTGTGCCCCAAGCTTGGGCGTCCATGGTATAGCTGCCTGTCTTCCCATCTGGCGTCTCCCAGCCACCTGTGCCCTCGAAGGAACTCCTGTCACCCCTGGTTCCCAAAGCTGTTCTTTCTCCATTCTTTCCATCCCAGAAATGGGCACCACCGTTTGCTCTAGTCCACAACCAAGGAATCATTCTTGATTCCTTTTTCCCTCCTCACCCACATCCAATCTACCACTAAATCCTATTGATTTCACCATCCAAACACTTCCCAAAGCCCTCCAGGTTTCTGTATGTCCAATGCTACCATGCCGTTCAGAAACACCAGCAATTCTTGTCTGAACTGCCTCTTAACTGCTTCCATGATTACTACACCCCCAAGTTAAAAATCATGCATCAGCCAATGACTTGTTTTTGTTGAAACAAAAATTCATCCCACAATTCATATGGAATCTCAAGGGACCTGAATAAAAATAATCTTTAAAAAGAAGAACAGGGCTTCCCTGGTGGCGCAGTGGTTGGGAGTCCGCCTGCCGATGCAGGGGACGTGGGTTCGTGCCCCGGTCCGGGAAGATCCCACATGCCGTGGAGCAGCTGGGCCCGTGAGCCATGGCCGCTGAGCCTGCACGTCCCGAGCCTGTGCTCCACAACGGGAGAAGCCACAACAATGAGAAGTCCGCGTACCGCAAAAAAAAAAAAAAGAATAGAATAGAGAGCCCAGGAATAAACCCTTGCATACAAGGTCAAATGATTTGCAGCAGGAGTACCAAGACCACTCAATGGTGAAAGGACAGTCTTTTCAGCAAATGATGTTGGGAAAACTGAACATCCACCAGCAAAAAGAATGAGGTTGAATTCACCTTATACACAAAAATTAACTCAAGATGGATCTAAGACCACAACTTAAGAGTTAAAACTATGAAACTCTTAGAAGAAACAGGAGAAAGCTTCATAGCATTGTATTCGGCAATGACACCAAAAGCAGAAGTGACAAAAGTGAAAAATAAATATGTTGGACTACATCAAACTTAAAAACTTGTGTGCATCAAGGAACACAATCAAGAGTAAAAAGGCAGGCGTGGAATGGGAGAGAGTATTTGCAAATCATGTATCTGATAAGGGGTTAATATCTAGAATAAAGAACTACAACTCAAATACAAAAAACAAACAACTGATTAAAATATGGGCAAAGGACTTAAATAGACTTCTCCAAAGAAAATGTACAAATGAGGGGATATACGTATACATATAGCTGATTCACTTTGCTGTACAGTGGAAACTAACATAACATTTTAAAGCAACTATACTCCAATAAAATTAAAAAAAGAAAAAGAAAATATACAAATGACCAATAAGCCTGTGAAAAGATACTCCACCTCACTAATTATGGAAATGCAAATCCAAACCACAATGAGATACTACTTCACACCGACTAGGAGAGCTATTATCAAAGCCAAACAAACAAAAATGTTGGCTAGGGTGTGGAGAAACTGGAACCCTTATCCATGGCTGGTGGGAACATAAATATTGCGCAGCCAGTGCGGAAAAAACTACGGATGTTCCTCAAAAAATTAAACACAGAATTACCATACGATCCAGCAACTTCACTTCTGGGTCTGTGTGTGTGTGTGTGTGTGTGTGTGTGTGTGTGTGTGTGTGTGTATATCTCCAACAGTTAAAAGCAGAGAGTGGAACAGATCTTTGTACACCCATGTTCATAGCAGCATTAGTCACAATAGTCAAAAGGCACAAGCAACCCAAGCACCCACGGCTGGATGGATAAACCAAATGTGGTCCATCCATACAATGGAATATTATTCAGACTTAAAAAGGAAGGAAGGACTTCCCTGGTGGCGGAGTCGTTAAGACTCTGCCTACCAATGCAGGGGACAGGGGTTTGAGCCCTGGCCCAGGAAGATCCCACATGCCGTGGAGCAACTAAGCCCGTGTGCCACAACTACTGAGCACAGCTCTGGAGCCCGTGAGCCACAACTGCTGAGGCCACGTGCCACAGCTCCTGAAGCCCACACACCTAGGGCCCATGCTCCGCAACAAGAGAAGCCACTGCACTGCAACAAAGAGTAGCCCCCACTCGCCGCAACTAGAGAAAGCCCGTGCGTAGCAACGAAGACCCAATGTGGCCAAAAATAAATAAATTAATTAAATAAATTAAAAAGAAATCCTTTTAAAAAAAAAGGAAGGAAGTTCTGACATGTGCTACAACATGATGAACCTTGAGGTCATTATGCTCAGTGAGCTAAGCCAGTCACAAGAGGACAAATGCTGTGTGATTCCACTTATATGAGCGACCTGGAGTAAAGTTCATAGAGACAGAAGGTAGGAGGGTGGGGCCTGGGGCTGGGGGAGGGGAGGAGAGGAGGGGTTAGTGTTTCATGGGGCCAGAGTTTCACTTTGGGAAGATGAAAAAGTGCTGGAGGTGGATGGTGGTGATGGCCGCACTGCAGTGTGAATGTACTTAATGCTACTGAACTGTTCACTTAAAAATGGTTCAAAAGATAAATTTTGTTATATTTTGCCATAATAAAAAATTTATCCAAAAAAATCATGTATCAGCTCTCATCTGTCACTTTTCCACTGAAAACTCTCCAATGACTTCCCACTACTCCAACCTGGACCCTAAGGCTCTATACAGTGTGGCTCCCGGAAACCTTTCCCCTTGGCCCAGATTGCTCCCCCCACCAGATGCCAGCCCCTCCCCTTCCACTCCCCACATGAAAATCTCTGCAAGCTGCCTGCCTGCCGGCAGTCATCACCACGGTGGGCTCTGGTTTGCCCACATTATCCCTGTATTCTGGCCATTATCTATGACAACCTGGCATAATTATATTTTTACAATTTGTATAACTACATTCTATTGAGCTAAATGATCGTTATTATCATTATAAAATATTTATTAAGCACTTCTAGCCATGCAAATCTAGTAAGAGGTAGCCTCAGCTCTTAAAAATCTCCCTTCCGAATTCCATCCCAAATTCATTTCAACTTTGGTTATTCCTCCTTCCTGGAGAAGGAACAGGGAACTTCTATGTTTTTTGCCTGGGGCTTTATATGCATATAAACTTTATACCATATAAGCTTCTCAGTGATGCTGGGGAGCTGATGTGATTAGCCTCATCTTACAGATGAGAAACAAGAGAGTCAGACTGCGGGAGCTAGTAATTTAGTAATTTAGGTCTTTGTGATGGCAAAGCCTTTACCACTCCTCTCATGTAATGTGATAGCTTGGCTTATTAGGAAGGGCTTCTTTTTTTTGGCCTTATTTACATCTTACATGCTAAACACTGTGCCAGCCCAGTGGGATAAACACACAAGTAAACAGATCTTTCTAAAACAACGTCCTAAGTCGGGGGTCACAAACTCAAATGTTCACAGGAGCCAAGCAGGCAGTGGAAATGGTGAAGCAGACAGGTGAGTGATAGAGAGTGGTGGGGACGGTGGCCAACCCAAGAGCACCTGACTCATCTAACGACGGACAGCCAGCTTTGCCATGAGGCAATGTGGGGTCATGTTGTCTGCCCCTCCCACTCTTCCAGTTAGATTTATAAGTGAAATCTCCAGAATTTTAAATGTTGGCAACTTTGGCGGGTACTGGTCATTGTCTAACCTACAACCATTCCCTGCCTCAAACCTCACCTCCCACCCCCTCAATTTTTGTCAGTAGGGATCAGATACCCTTTGATCTCAGGAAGATAGCCCCAGGGCATAAATCTTAATTGGTATAAAGCAATCCTAGCAGTCTCATTCCCTTTGGCCAGTAATTGGTCTCAGGTCCCAATTCTGACAAATGAGATGTAAGGGGAAGACTGCTAAGGAGATCGCCCCTTCCTTAGTAAAAAGACAAAGGCTTGAGACCTAATGAGGAAAGAGCCTTTTGCCCTTTCCCCTTGTTCCTGTCTAATGCAGTGATGAAGCCCGGAACAGCAGTGGCCTTTTTGGAACCATGAGGCAACAAGCATGAGGCCTAAAACCAACATGCCAAGAATGACAGAGCAGAAAGGTGGAAAGACCCAAGGTCTCTGATGACATCCTTGCTGCATCAGCACCAGATGTGGCCACGGCCACTACACATAAGCTCAATAGAGCAAGCCCTGGGTAGTGCCAGAGGGTGGCTGGAGAAAGAGAACAAATGACGTGTACAAGACAGGCATCCTGCCACTTGTTTATTAAAGGCCTCCCGTGTAGGAGCCCTTTGGTGAGTATGGACACGGGCTACACCTCCCCTCACATCTCTCCTCATTCTGAGAAGTTCATCCACAAACCCCTTCCCCAGACCTTTTTGTCTTTAAGCCTCCAATCTTGTTCTTTCCAAGTTCCCAGACCATCTGATAGCTGCTGCCCCTGCACTGCTGTAGATCCTGGACCTCTGGCTTTCTCTCCGCCCAGGCAGGTGGCCTTCTGGGGGAACCCCTTCACCTCTACCTTTCGGGCACACTGGGGGAAGCTGTTTTGCACGGCATTCCACGTCTGCGTGGTGCCAGCATATTTACAAAGCAACCTATTAACTGGGTCTGCGTCTTCCTTCTTCACTCTTCTGCCCACACAGTCCACTGAGGCCATTGTTGTGGGGTGTGGGGGGATGGAGCAGGTGTCCTGGGAGTCTCAGCCACCTGTTCATGTGACTTACTTGTGCTTCAGGGACCTGCGCAAGGCTGATAGCATCGTCCACATCGACCTCCCCGCGATGGTGGAGTGTGGCATGTGGCTCGGTGGAGCACGTCACACCCAGCTCAGCTCACACACTCACGTGGGGTCTGGCATTTGGTCTCTACCAGTGTCCAGCAGAAAATCTGGAGCTGTGGTTCAAATGGAGAATAGTTATTTGCAGAAGATATATCTTTGCTCCAAGCCCCTGAGAGTCTGTGCTATGACTCTGTTATTGGGATCTGCCAGAACTTCTTACCAAAGACACCCTGGCCTAGAACTGCAGAGTTATCTCGTGAATGGGTCAGAGCAGCACACTGAGATGATGTTCAAGTAGTATTTAAAAGTCAGAGAGCCACCAGCGCAGGTCACTCCAAACCTCACTCCACCGGCTTAGCTAAGCAAACTGATCAAGCCCCTCCTAGCTGCTGGAGCGAACACACACCGAATCCAGAATCTCTGGTAAATCGGCCATATTGATAAATTCAGCCCAAACCTACATTAAACTCTGCCCACCTGGACTGGTGCCGTTAGAATCCATTCACCTCACACTCCCCAAGTTTCTGATGATAAATGCATGAATGCTGCAATTCTTTCACTGTGTGAACATCTCCTAAATCGGGCTTTGCTGTTGCTTCCCTGGGGCATGCTGGGATCTGACTCCGGTTATGGATTGGAGTTAATGAGGGGGTGAGTCTTGAGAAGACTCAGCATCCCTGTTGCCAGGTAAGCACAGATGAGCTCATTAATAGGACTTCAAGCAGGAGAAGACTGATCTCAGGCAGGCAGGGGGCTATTTCCACTGACAAAGAGGCTCAGAGGGACAGGGGGTTAAATGTTTGCCTGTATCCTCCCAACCATCCCTTTTCTAATTCTCAGGACCCCTCTCTTCCCAATAAACAGCCTAACTTCACAGAAAAGCCCAGGTGAAGCTGTGAATTCAAGTTCTGTCATAATTATGCCTCAGGTAGGATTAAAGGCAGGTGTGACCTTTAGCCCCATTAGCCCTGAGGCTACAGAAGATAAGGAACGGGGGCTTCCCTGGTGGCGCAGTGGTTGAGAGTCTGCCTACCATTGCAGGGGACACGGGTTCGAGCCCTGGTCTGGGAAGATCCCCCATGCCGCGGAGCAACTAGGCCCGTGAGCCACAACTACTGAGCCTGCACGTCTGGAGCCTGTGCTCCGCAACAAGAGAGGCCGCAATAGTGAGAGGCCCGCGCACCGCAATGAGGAGTGGCCCCCACTTGCCGCAACTAGAGAAAGCCCTCGCACAGAAACGAAGACCCAACACAGCCATAAATAAATAAATAAAACTTTATAAAAAAAATGGCAAAATTCCTTAAAAAAAAAAAAAAGATAAGGAACGGCTTAGGGCTTGATCTGAGAATTTATAGTCCGAGCTTTCAATTTTCTTTCTGAACTCTCTCTCAGCCTCACGAGAAGCCCATCCCACAAGGCTCCACCGACTTGGGGCAGCCTTGTCTTCAGCGAGCCGTCCATCCAGGCAATGGCTGGTGACAACTTAAGTGGCTGTTTGGCCAGGGCATGCTGCCAGGGAGGTCATCCCTGCACCAGCACAACCAGATCAGATAACCAGCCCCAGATTCCCATTTTCGTGGGTCTGTTTCCTGGGACCAAGTACATGTGTTTCAACATTCAACCAGGAGAGCAGAAACTTCTTTAGATAGTTCAAACAGAGAGGGGTTTAATGCTGAGGATTGACTTCAAGGGTGTGGAAGAGCTGCAGGAGCACAAGGGAGCCGGTGCCGAGATGCTGCTCAGAGCTCAGGACGCTGCTACTACTCCTGGCTGGGGGCTGGGCCCACACTCCCCGCAGACGCCCCCCACCCAGTGCGGATGACTCACTGTAGCCACACTCCCCCACCGCCCCCCCCACCCCGAGTCCCCACCTGCTGCCAATGCCTTCACACAACCGTAAAACGATGTCTTCTCCTCCATCCACAACTGCACTCTCTCACCTGGGTCTCCCACTGGCAGAATCTAACCAGAAGCCAGCTGGTGGAAGATTCTGGGAAGTGTAGGTACCCGCCTCCCAGCACCCAGCAGGGAACAAGGAAGGCAGCAGAAGCAATGGGCACACCTGAGATGTCGTGAGGGTAAGTGGGCTGATGGGTAGGTGCACCAACCACAGGATGACCAGCTAACGCACCGTGATTTTTCTAGTGCAGGGAAGCTCTGACGATCATCGATTCCTTCATTCTCCCACTGTCTTAGGTTCGAAGCTTGTTTCTTTTTTTTTGAATGCTGAGCATTTTCCCCCTTTTCCGCAGGTTTGTCTTCGCCGCACTCCTTACTTCTCAAAATGATTAATGACAAGATGCCCTGGCAGTTCCGCAACCTGAGCTTCTCACCCTCCTTGTCTCCTTGAATTCTTCTGGCTCTTTTCTGAGCCTTCCTCTTCTGTCCTCTTTCCTAAGCTTAACCCATCCTGCTCTCAAACATGCCAGAAGAGAATGACAAACCTGATCAAAAAGCAGTAACCTGCTAGAGCAGCAAAACATCTAGAGACTGAAAAACGTCAGCTTGCTTCTCGTGTGGACACAAGGACCCTCTTGCACAGCTAGCTTATGGAGGAAAGGCACTCCTTTGCTTTGGAGCTGAATCCTGGAGGCTGAAGCAGCACCTTCTATCTCTGCTCTGCACAGGGCATGGTGCCATTCAGTCATCCCTCGGCAAGCGGGATGAGCTTTTACGTTAGATCCACTCTCTTGCTTCAAGCCTCTTGTGGCTTTCCATTGCTCTCAGAACGAAAGCCAAGCTTCTCACCAGCCTGCCCGAGCGGGTGGCGCCCAGCTTGCTCATCACATCTCCTGTGCTCTCTGCCTCACTCACTTAAGCTCCAGCCACACTGGCCTTTCTATTCCTCAGATTTGCCCAGGTGTCTTCCTTCTCAGGTGTTTTCCCACAGGCTATTCTGTTCAGAGTGCTCATCTTATCCCAGCCCTTCTGCATGTCCTCCAGATCGGACCTTAAATCTTTTTCAGAAAGGCCGTCTTATCACTCTCGCACTGGTCTGTCTCCTCATAGCACTTACCACAGGAGGTGCTATTTTTCTCGTCTCGCTTGTACTTGAAACTACACTCCGTGACAGCAAGGACCATAGCTGTCTTGCTCGCTGCCTGTACCTTTCCTTTGTGCCTAGAAGTGCCTGACACGTACTGGGTGCTACTGGACCAAGACCTGAGGTCACAACGGTGAAGATGACACTGTCCCTGCGTTCTCGGCCTTCACCTTCTAGTGACAAAGCACACAGCAGGTGCTAAGACGACTGGGTCATCACGGCTGAAGGTAGATGGGAAAACTTTTCCGGCACTACAAACGTCAGCAATCTGGGTCATCTGGGCTCTCTGGCCTTCACTCCTCTCCTCAGGAAGACTGAAGAGCAGTGATTTTCAGAACCCACTAAACTTGCAGAAACACGCTCTGCAAGTACACATTTTATATTTTGTAATCATTACCTAAGGGATGGACAAAATGGAAATCAGAAAGGTTAAACAAGATCTATTTTTAATTTTCCAGACTCCTTTCATAGGAACTTTGAAATCAAAGTTGACTGGAGTGACAGGACCTTGCAGCGGGAACCCTGAGACTTTACAGAGTGGTTTAGGCTTTTGCAGGGTGCTGTACAGTTGACAAGGTGCTGTACAGTTGACAAAGAGCTTTCTCGCTCTCAGCTCCTTTGATGCTCCCTGATGACCTGTGAGGGAGGCAGTGCTGGATGGGTGGGGGGACGACTTTAATCTTCATGTACCAGGCATGTCCACACTTTTTAACAAGCCCGAGACAGGTGCGACTCTCCTGTCTCATCTTTGCAAATGAGGAAACAGCGGTTCAGAGAGAGTACTTGCTGTTGTGAATGGTGGGACAATTTTATTCCACCTCCTAGCAGTATTCAATCCAGCGGATCAGTTTCTCCTTTCAGAAAAACTTTCTTCGACTGACTTTATGGACACACGATCTCTTGGTTTTCCTCTTACTCAATGGCCACTTCTTCCCAGATTCTTTTGCTGGATTTTCCTTCTCCTCTCCATCTCAGAATGCTGGAGTACCCCAGTTCGTGGTCCTTAGATCTTTCTACTTTATCCACACTCTCCTCCCAGGTACTTTCATTCAGGTCCTTGGTTTTAATTCCCACCTAGACAAGGGTGGCTTGTAATTCACTGCTCCAGCCTGAACGCCAGACTGGAATAGCCAATTCGTTCCTCAACATTGCCACGAGGGTTCACAGGCAATTGAGACTTAACTTGCTCCAAACTACGCCTCTGCTAAATTTGCTCCTCCCGCAGGGTTCCCCATCTCAGTAACAGCACTACCATCCTTCCACTCATACTCCACATCACATTAGCAAGACCCTGATGAAATAAAATTTCTATTTTAGGGAAGGACAACGAAAAAAATTCATCATAAAATTCTGTTTGTTTGGGCCTCGTCCCTCTCTCCCTAATGTGCAGTATGCATCTGCGTTAGCGCTACGCGTTAGCGCTCCTCAAAGATGGCAGTGCCTGCTCAACCATAAAGATCAATTTTTTTTTCTTTCTTCTGACGCTAGCAACGTAACTTCTTACAAGAACATTGTTATTTCCCAGCTCTGTAGGGGGTCATGGTGACTTGCTGCCCACTTTGTACGTGCTTACCTGGTCTATGTATCCTTGGTGAACTTTAAGTGAAACATCAGTACGTCATTTTGTTGTACGATCCGTTGTCTCAAAAATGTACAGACTATACCTTCGACTTCTAACGGGAGGAAGAGCTCTCAGAACTTTCTGATAATCTGCTTCCCAGGTGATAATCCTCAGTTTGGCTCGAATAAAATCCCTTTTTTTTTCTTAACTTGATAGTTAATTGAATTTTCGTCGATAACCGTTGGCTCTACAAACTAGATCCCCAATCCTACCCTACTTCTACCACCTCCACTGTAGTCTAACCCATCGTCTGCCTCCATCCCCGTTACAGCTTCCTGACTGCACTCTCTGCCCGCCTCCGTTCTCACCCCTCTCCGGTCTATTCACACACGGCAACCTGAGTATTCCTTGTAAAACTTAAGTGGGACCACCTTATTCTTCCCCAGGCCTCCCAACTCTCTGGGAAAGAATTCCATGACGTACAAGGCCCTATCTGGTCTGGCCCATGGCTACTTCTCATCATTCTTCTCCTAGCTCATTTCGCCTTAGCCACACTGGCATCCAATTCATCACCTGCAATCACCTTCTACTCTACAATCTCTTTGCTTCCACCCTTACAACCTCCCTATCCTCACGACTCCCCTCTGGTCTATTCACACTGAGCAGCCAGAGGGATCTTTCGAAAACTTAAGACACAGCCCAACATCCCTCTGATGCTTCCCATTTTTCTTAGAATAAAATTCAACAGGACCTCAGTCCCTGGCTACCTCTCAGACTTCACCTAGCACACCTGGTCCACACAGCGGTCATTTTGAGCTTCTTGAAAGGCCTTTGCCTGTCGCTCCTTTCCCCCGGCAAAGCGCTTTCTCATAAACAGGGCTCTTTTCTCTCTTCGCTGCCCAGCCTTCTCCTTTACTGACCCGGTTTCTATCTTCTTACACTGCTTTGTTTTCCTTCATGGTACTTCTCAGCATCACACAGGTAGAATTTCCACCCACGGTCGCCCCCCACCCCCGCCCCGCCCCGCCGAATCTGCTGGCCGCCCTTCCGCTCCATCTGCACAGCCTCGGAGTCGCGCGGCATCACGGGCCTTGTAGTCCGTCCCGCGGCCGCGCCTCCCGACACTACAACTCCCACGGGGCAGCGGGACGCCGCTCCCGCACCGACCGTGTAGGCCGGCCACCTCGCGGCGGGTAGGGGCTGCCGCTGCGGGGGCGGGGCGCAGAGATGGCGGACGTGGTCGTGGGCAAGGAGAAGTGCGGCGAGCAGCGGCTGGTGTCGCTGCCCCTGTCCCGCATCCGGGTCATCATGAAGAGCTCCCCCGAGGTGTCCAGCATCAACCAGGAGGCGCTGGTGCTCACGGCCAAGGCCACGGTGAGGCGGGCAGCGCGGGGAGGAGTGAGGAGCGCGGGGCGGCGGTGGGGCCCACCCGGAACCATCGCGCCCCGCCGGGCCCCGCGGAGCTGCCCAGTCCCCTTCGCGTGCGCGCGCGCGCCCTTTTGAGAGCCGCCTCACTCCCCTCCCACGCCGCGCGCGCCCCAGCTCCCGCGCGCGCTCTTCGCCCCACCCATCCGGCGCCTCGCGCGCCCGTCTCCCCGCCCACTACGCTCCCGCCCTCCCTCGCGCGCCCGTCTCCCCGCCCACCCCGCTCCCGCCCTCCCTCGCGCGCCCGTCTCCCCGCCCACTCCGCTCCCGCCCTCCCTCGCGCGCTGGTCGCCACGCCCACTCCGCTCCCTGCCTTCCTCGCGCGGGTTTGGCTTGGGCGGTAGCGTGGAGGCGCGCGGGCCTTCTTTGGTGTCTCCTCCTCCTTTTCCAGTCACCGTACTCCGGGCCCCAAAGCCTCTCCTTTTGTCGCTTCCGGCCAGTTTCGCGGCTTTGGGCCCCAGCTGCTCAAAACGGTTCATTGAGAGGGCCGGCGGCTCCTTCAGGAGGTACGACCCGGCCCAGCCGCTCGCCCACCCTCTCCCAGTCTCCTGGGCCACAATTGAAGTAATTTCGGGGACCTCAGTTTTAGCCCCCTCCTAGGTCCAGATAGATGATTTTGTCTCTTAATTTGGTCTAGGTAGGCCAGACCTTCCCGTTCTTATCCTGGGCCAGGTTTCTGCCGCAGTCTCCCTCACTTGCTTTAACTTCCCTTCGAGTCTGTTTCCCAGGCCGCCTAGTTCGGTAGACGGTAGACGGTGTCCGGTGCGGTGAGTTGGTCAGAGCTAAGGGAGGGGGGGGAATCATATGGTCTTGGGATAGCTGTACAGTTTCTTTCTGTAGGTCTTAAGGAATTAAGAGATTTGCAGGCACTTCTTATTCCCTTCTTGACTAACTTCGATGGAGTTAAAGTAGAACAGAGAGGGGCTCAGCTCAGGTGGGCTGCCCTCGGAAAGGTATCCGGGCAGAATGGCAAGCTGACCATTTTTTACCTTTAAGCTAGTGACTGTTACAGTTGTCGGCGGACCACCTTAGACACAGTGTAGTCAAATACAAGACTAAAAGTCTGTTCCTGGCATAGAATTTTTGGATGGTCTCTTGCCAACCCTTCTAACTAGAGATTGGGCATCAAACAAACACGATTCCTTGTTGTATGGCTTTTAAATATTTTTCGTAAGTTAGAAATCTAAAATAAACTTTCAAGGGCTTCCCTGGTGGCGCAGTGGTTGGGAGTCCGCCTGCCGATGCAGGGGGCGCGGGTTCGTGCCCCGGTCCGGGAAGATCCCACACGCCGCGGAGCGGCTGGGCCCGTGAGCCATGGCCGCTGAGCCTGCGCGTCCGGAGCCTGCGCTCCGCAACGGGAGAGGCCACAAGAGTGAGAGGCCCGCGTTCCGCAAACAAACAAACAAAATAAATAAACTTTCGGGAAATTCCTGCTGCCCTGCCAATTTTAATTCAGCCTTGCTTTCTTTCCGACCTCGTATGTCTCCTTTCTCCAGTGATTTTCTGCAATTCGATGAACCAAGATAATCTGAAATCATCTAAACTTAATGTAATTGAAAAGTAAGGTCTGTGGTAAATTTTCAAAGCACACCTTTCACCTTAACTTTCTCATTTTGTTTTAGGAACTATTTGTTCAATATCTCGCCACCTATTCCTACAGACACGGCAGTGGAAAAGAAAAGAAAGCACTCACTTACAGCGATTTATCAGATACCGCAGAGGAATCGGAAACGTTTCAGTTTCTTGCAGGTACTTAGCCTTTGAAACATTCTGGTTAAAAAACAGCTTTTTCCCTGCTCTTTTTCTGCTTTCACTGAAAATGACATTTTGCTGCTGTCTCCAGGTGTCAGAGCTTACCTGGCATGGGGCGAGAGTTTTAGTTTTGTTTAGTGGAGCATGTTTGTAATGCAGTTCACCTAGAGCAGGAATTAAGTTGGCACATGCACGGGGCTGTCTGGGTGGGTGTGGGAGCCGGGCAGCCCACCCCCTCAGACTCGTCCTTACTTGGCTGGGGAAGCAGAAACCCATAGTTGTTGCTGTGGAACAGGCTGTGCGCACCACAGCTACAAAAGAGCGTCCAGTGACCCTTGGGGCCAGCCGCTGTGTCAGGTGGGTCGGGCAGGGCTGCTCCTAGTGGGTGCCAGCACAGAGCAGAGTGTGGTTTGCAGCCACTGGAATAGATACAGGTGTTGAGCCTTCGTCCAGAGGCAGTGCTGGTTTCCTGCTATGTAGTCTGAATTTTGACTTGGCTTGGAACCTGTTTTAGAGGTCATAGCAGGAACTAGCACGTTTGAAATTTGCATTGCTGATGTTAGCTTTATGTTTTTAAGATATATTACCAAAGAAGATTTTAGCTAGTAAATATCTGAAAACGCTTAAAGAGAAGAGGGAAGAAGAGGAGGAGGAGGAGGAGGAGAATGACAACAACGATGAGACTGATGACGATGAAGCAGAATCCTAAAGCAGAAAGAAGTGCTTTAGAGATCAGCCTGGTGAGGACCCTCATGGATCAGCACCTTTGCTCTGGAGCAGGCATTAGTCTGTTCACGCTTCAGAGACTTCACGTACATGATGTTCTTTCCTGGCTGAGACCAAGCATAATGTACCTCTGCCATAAATAGCCCAAAGGAAAGGAACACAGACAGCAGCTTCTCTTCCCCAGGCCCACACTGCAGCTGGAGTGGGAGAGGACCAAGAAGGGGCTGCGTACCGTGAGACACAGCCAGCCTGCAGCTGTAAGCTATAGAGGCAAAGACAACTTTGCTTAACTTTCTAGTTTACAGATAGATTTTGAAGAACTTCTAAATATCAGTGTGTAAATTCACATATGTATATTTTGAAATTCGTTCTTGTGAACAGCTAGATCCCGTTTTAGCTAAATGTGTAGTCTCTGGTACATCTGAATTTTCGTATTTGAAGAAAATTTATGGCTTTGTATATGTCCAAATACTGCATTTTTTTTTAACTTTAAAGAAATAAATTTTACTTTTTTAAAAGCTGTATATATTTTTACAGTGAAATGTTTTATGAAACTAGTTTTAGAACCCTCTGTTATTCTAATGCCCTTCTTATTATCTGGAAACATTTGTGAAATTTTAAAATGAGTACTTTCTTCTTTTTATTTTTCCTTTTTATTGGTGGCGCCGTGAGGCATGTGGGATCTTAGCTCTCCAACCAGGGATCGAACCCACGCTCCCTGCAGTGGGAGCGCAGAGTCTTAACCACTGGACCACCGGGGAGGTCCAAAAATGAGCACTTTCTAATACTTTTATTCCTGGAGAAAAATTTCAGGTCAAATTATTAGATCAAATACAGTAAGAAATACTACCTCTGCATAAGCACGTTTTTCTTAAAAAATTATAAAGCATTTTGTATATTGAAGGTCTCGTTTTACTGTTCCTTTCTTTACACCCATAGTAATTGTTTTTACTGTCCACAAGAGAAAACCATAAGCCCTATTTTTTTTCACATAGGGTAAATTTTGGCTTTTGCCTTTTTTTTTTTTCCAACTGAGTTCGAATTTTCATCCAGTAGAATCACCCTTTAATGTCCATTCTGTTGGTTGTGTAATCAATATATAGAACAGTTCCATCACCCCAAACATTCCTCTGTATACCCCTGGAGTTAGTTCCTTCCCTTATCCCCAGGCAATCAATCACTGATGTTTTCTGTCCCTCTTGTTTTTAAAATTTATTTTAAAATATTTTAAAATCCACTTTTTGGTGTACAGTTCTGAGTTTTGACAGATGCAGAGTCATGTAACCACCACCACAATTAAGATACAACAGTTCTGTCACCTCCCCCAAATTCCCTCATGGTTAAACTCCTTCCTACCCTTTACCTTGGCAGCCACTGATCTAGCTATTCTCTGCCCCCAGAGGAGGAGTCAGCAGACATTCTTCTGGAAAGGGCCATGTTGAAAATACTTGAAGTTTTATGGGCTACATAATCTCTGTCATAACTAGTCAACTCTGCTGTTGTAGTTCAAAAGCAGCCACAGTCAACACATACAGGAATGAGCTTGGCTGTACCTCAAGAAAACTTTATTTCTGGACACTGAAATTTAAATTTTATATAATTTTAATGTGTCATGAAATCTTTTGCCTTGTTTTCAACCATTTCAGAATGTAAAAGCCATTATTAGCTTATAGGCCATACAGAAACACAGCAGGCCACATTTGGCCCACAGACCATGGTTTGCCCACCCATCTTTCCAAAGCGTCATATAAATGGAATCACGTAGTAGTAGCCTTTGCATCTGACTTTTTTCTATTTAGCATAGTGCATTTGAGATTCATCCATGTTGTTGCAGGTATCAGCAGTCCGTTCTTTTTTATTGCTGGGTAGCATTCCTTTGTATGGATATACCATTTGTTTATCCATTCCACAGGTGAATGGATAATTTCCAATTTGGGTTGTTTCCTGTTTTTTCTTTTTCTCTTTTTTTCCTTCTAAAAAAATCTCAAAAATTTTTCGTTTCCGGTTTTGATGATTACAGATAAAGCCGTCAGCCTTTGGTACAGGTTTTGTGTGACCATACGACTTCATTTCACTTTGGTGGAATTGCATACTTCATTTTACCAGAAACCACCGAACTGTGTTCTAAAGTGTCTGTACTATTTTGCATTCCCACCAGCAGCGAACCAGAGCTTCAGCTGCTCTGCATCCTCTGCAAAACTCGGCATCAGTTTTTATTGCTTTGATTTTAGCCATTTTAGTGGGTGTTGGTTTTAATTTGCATTTTTCTAATGACAGATAATGTTGAACATCTTTTCATTTGCTTGTTTACTGTCTGTATATTTTCTTTGAACTGTCCAAATCTTTTGCTCATCTTTTTACTGGGTTATTTTCTTTTTGTTGGGGTTTCAGAGTTTTATATGTTCTGAATACAAGTCCTTTGCTAGATTATGTGATTTGCAAATATTTTCTACCTGCCTGTGGCTTGTCTTTTCATTCTCTTAACAGCATTGTTCAAAGAACAGAAATTATTTTTTTGAGAAATTCTTAATTTTGAGGAAGTCCATTTTATCACTTTTTTCCTTTGGGGATCATGCTTTTCTTGTTGTATATAAAAACTTGTCACCAAACCCAGAGTCACAAAGATCTCCTGTGTCAGTATCTTTCAAATGCCGCACTGCCTTCAGTACCTCTGCCTATAATAACGTGACGCTGTTTAAGAAATGCCCAGGAAAAATGGTTTTTGTGTGTAACCAGCTGAAACATCCTTAACCTGTCATAAGCCCTTCAGAGCCAATTATGTAGGGAGCTTTCATCCTTCTCAGTTCCTCCTTAAACCGCATGCTAGTCTAGTACAGTAGCTTCCTAACTGGTTTCCTCACCATCTTTACAGCCTGTTTCCTCTTCCCATCTTGCATGCTGCTGTCAGATCATCAAAACAATTTTCTGAAGATTAGTCTTTTTTTCCTGGTAAGAAGCGTTAAAAACAGCCGATATTGGAGTAGCCATCGGGGGCCGAGCCTCTTCCGTGTGCATTGTGCACTTCCATCTAAACTTCACGACTTGCAAAGTATCCATATTTTGCAAAGAAGAGAATGAAAGCTCAGGTTAAGGAACTAGTCCAAGGCACACCTAGGAAGTGGTGGAACTAGGATTCAAATCCCAGACTACACTCTTCACTGGAGCTTAAAACAGTGTGGTTTTCTCTGCACTGCCAACGGGCTCAATTCTTAACTTGGCAGTCGAGGCCCTGGACACTGGTCTTACTCTGCTTTGTATCCTACTGTTTTCCTACATTAACCTTCCATTCCTGCCGAGATGGGCTCCTTGTCCTCTGTGGAGCGTAAAGATCCCTTGTACATCCTCTGATCAAGGAGCTGTTTTCTTTTGTGAAATCTTTTCCTAATTCACATAACGTCACATCATCGTATGCTGTTTTCACACTTAGGTTTTCACAGTCAGATCATGACTGCTTCTGGCCATCCACGGAATGATAGTGAGATAACGGGAATGTAACAACGTAAGGCCATATTTATTAAGTAAGGATACTGTAGGTCTCTCAGCAGTTTGTGTGTATTCTTTCAGTTTCAGCTAGCATGTCCCAGGGCCTGTGGGCACCAAGATGCTTTGTGGTTTTGGATACCAAGAAGTAAGAAGTACTAGGTCCTGTATACATTAAGGGGAAAAGAAAAAAAAGAGAGAACTACATCTTGATTTTATTAGGGGAAAAGAAAAGCCTGGAACAGAATACACCAGAGTGCTAAGAGTAACTACCTCTCAGTGTTGTGATTACAGATAATTTACAGTTTCTGTCTTTATGTTTATCTGAATTTTTACATTGTCTGTAATGAACACATTCTCTATTTTACTTATTTATTTTTGGCTGCATTGGGTCTTTGTTGCTGCGCACGGGCTTTCTCTAGTTGCGGTGAGCAGGGGCTACTCTTCGTTGTGGTACACGTGCTTCCCATTGTGGTGGCTTCTCGTAGCAGAGCACGGGCTCTAGGTGCGTGGGCTTCAGTAGTTGTGGCACGCAGGCTCAGTAGTTGTGGCTCGCGGGCTCTAGAGCGCAGGCTCGGTAGTTGTGGCGCACGGGCTTAGTTGCTCCGCGGCATGTGGGATCTTCCCGGACCAGGGCTTGAACCTGTGTCCCCTGCGTTGGCAGGCAGATTCTTAACCACTGCGCGACCACCAGGGAAGCCCTATCCTTTTCTTAAAAACATTTTCCGTAAAAATCAGAAAATAGCTTTGGCTGTTTCAAAACAAAACAAAAACTTTGGCCTGCTTTAGCAACAATGTGCATCCTAGGGATTTTCCGCTATTTTTTTGGTTTTCTTAACCCAACCCTCCTTTCCTTTCCCAACACCACATATTCTTCCAGTACAGACAGAAGTCAAACACCGCCCAGAGGGAGGTCACCAGGCCCAGAACCCCAGATATGGTCAGCTTTGATTCCCATACAACATGGAGCTCAGGGCTTTGCACTCGATTGGGGTTTAGCTGAATGACTTTTCTTCTTCTTATGGCTGCTAGAGTAGGAACACCCAGCTCATCCTAGGTACCACATTTGTTCTTCAATTCATTCCTGATGCTTTTATCCCCAGAGCCCAAATTCTCAGGGGCCCCAACGTATGGAATAAGGCTCTAGACTTCTATCACCAAAGGCGTGCTTCCACCTCAGAAGCCTGGAACCTTAACCCGTATGGAAGGAAGTCCCCAAATAAATAACGTGAATAAACAGAAGATCTTTGGGCGAGGCAGCTGTAAATACGAGGAATTTTATTTTATTTTTTGCTGACATACTATGAGGCAAAACAAAATTGACACCATACAAAATAACTTTATAAAATATCATTCACATCATATTGTATCAGATTTACAGCATTCTGTGCATGTTATGGGTTATGTAAGGAGGTGAAAAAAACACTATGCCAAACTTTTTAGTATTAGTTTATATACACACAGTAAGAAACAAAACAAGTAACTGTTAGGTTTTCCATGAATTTATTGCAAAAATAGTGCAAACTACTTAACCTAGTAAGCTGTAAAACAAACTCTAAAGGACCCAGCTAAGCTTAAACACGACAATAGATGCTCAGTGTCTCAGCCTTTAGCTTTCTTCACCAGTTTAATCTTTGTCAATCAAGACCACTCCCCGTCTGTTCAGTCTGGGGTGAGTGCTGGGGAACAGAGAAGTGTGAAGACCGGCTCTTCAGAGCCCAGATGGATCCGGCTGCCTAGTGCCAGCAATACCTTTAGGATCATGCTACTTACTCAATGGCAATTTTGTGAGGTCTGTGTTGAAAACATTAAGATGCTGTGATGTTTAAGTCTGACCTTAGAAATAAGTCGTCCAACCTCTTGATGATATGGAGAAAAGAATTAAGAAAGCAGCATGAACAGAAAGGACTGGGAACATTATTGTCTGCTTATAAACATGGTATCCTTTTTCTCAGGTGTATTTGGGTATAAACTATTAATCTCCTGGTGGGCAACCTTTGAACCAGATATTGCAGTACGTTTAAAAAAAAAAAAAAAAAAAAAAAAAAAGATACTGTATCCCTACAAGAGTAACTTCAAAATCTCTTTTAACAGTCTACTGGGGTCCAAAAAGCATATATCTAAACAAAATCCTAAGAGCAGAACAAAATGCTACGTATAAAAGCTAAAGAAACAAAATGCAGCATACTCAGGTTCTTTTCCTTGAGGTACCTATAGAAATTTAATCACCTGCCCCAAAGTACTCTTGTTAGGTAAAAAACAAAACGCTTACTGGTGAGCCAATTGTAGGGCATTTATTATTATTGAGAAAGTGCAACAACGCTGATCTTTACATGCAGCATACTAAAGGATGATTTACTCTTTACAAAAGATAGCTTAAGTAGTGACCTGATGGAATTTTAAAAATTAAAAACATTTAACTAGAATCATCCCAATTTTTTTGAGATCCTGAAGCGAAAAGCCTCCCAAATCAACTTTCAAAGTTATGCCACTAAGGAATGTTGGTTCTCTTGTAAAATTCAGAGATCTCTTTAAAATAGTAAAACTATATACTACAGGAAAGATCCCTAATTTTTATTTCTTATTGGTATAAAATCAAATTCTTAAGACTCCAAAATATTGTGTTACCTCCAAAGAATTAAGTTAAAAAAGATTGCCGTAGTAGGAAAAGTCTAGACTTGTAAACTGCCAAATATAAAAGCATGGAAAGTCATCGATCTACCCGATTTTCTCACCTGCCAGAAAGCTTTCCTAACTTACAGAAACCCTGGGGCTGCTGCTGCAGGCAGCACCCCTCCCCTCCCCACCCCCCCCCCCCCCCCCCCCCACGGCCAGCGGCCCTCCCTTCCTCTGTCAATGGTCACCAACACCCACACCAGGAGGGTGGGAGAGATGAAATCAACGATAGTCCATTCGCTGCTTATGAAATAAACTTATAAAATACGCCAGAGGAAGGCCGGGAGGGCACGTGTGGTGAAAAAGCAACGACAAGAGTGTTTGTGAGTTGTTTTTGGTCGCCCCTTCATTGGCACAGAAAATGAAGTGATAGCTACAAATATATGCGTAGAAGAGTTTGGAATTTGCTTGTAAAATGTCAAATTTGCTCTTGGACATAATTCTATGTTTCTTTTCACAAGAGGGCAGTTGGGATTCCAGTATACGTTAGTGTTTAGTTGGCTGGGGTGATCTATCAAATTCCATGGCCAATTGGGCTTTTTCTCCCCATGTACAATATAAAATATTTAATTTCATACTGATTTTTTCAATGCATTAGGATTCAACACAAAAGGCACAAAATAAATAGATATTATTAAATAAACGGAAATTATGATTTCAAGCTTTGTGTGGAGTTATTTCACTGTTTTGTTACTTTTTCCAATTCAATTTGACAGACTTAGTAAATAGCACCCAACTGTTTAACTGAGGTAGATCCACATTGTAAAGAAAGCTGGGTCCCCTCCATTTTATGTCTAAATTTAAGATGCTTTTACAAAAACAAAAATCCATTTAATCATATGCAGAAGCAATGACAGGTGGCACTACCGGAAGAAAGCTTAGAACATGAGCAGGTTTGCAAAGGTTTGTGCCTAAATCATGCTCTTCATCAGCCATAAATACATCTCAGACTGGAGGGAAAAAAAAAAAAATCAAACATTTCAAAATAACCCTGAAAAAGTCTCAAGACTTTCAGAACAGGTCTTTTTGACTGACTGCCACAGAAATGCACAATGGTCCATTTTCATCAAGCAATGGCAACAGCCAAGCCAGACCAGAAACAGAGTGAGAGACAGAGAGAGAGAGAGAGAGAGAGAGAGAGAGAGAGAGAGAGAGAGAGAGAGCGCGCGAGAGCGAGAGAGCAAGACAGAGCTGTATCACTGAAAGTTTCCCTTTATAACTCCAGAGAAAAGACTTGTTGAGTTATGATATAGCATCTTGATCTGAACAGTTTAAACTCATTCTGCCTAATATTTTTGCATACTGTGAAACTTACAAATTTAACATCTGATTAAGGCTTAATTTAAAGTGGCATTACCACCTACCATCATGCAAGCATTGGACATCCTCAAAACACACAGAATGGTATTAAACTAAAGACAAGGACAGGAAGCCTCAGATTTGTATTTAGCAGGTACTGTAATTTTATATTTAATTTTACAATTCATGTAAGCAAATGAAAAGTTATACAGAGAGGCCAATGTATATAAATACTAGTTTATACAGGAACTGTCAATGTACACAACAGCACTGCACGGTTTCTATATTGCAAGCACAAGACATCGTCACGTAGACCCACCGCACAGGTAAACGAGTCCGCAGACAGTACGCACAGTACCACCTGAAATGAGGCCCTTTAGCTGCTCAGCTTCTTAGAAAACAGTAAACTTTAAATGGTCATAATACATTTTGATTCAAAATGTCTTCTAAAATTTTTTTTGTGGGAGAAAATTAAGAAGGGGCAAGATCTACCTATGGAACTTTTGAATTCATTTTTGTTTTTTTCAATTATTTTATAAAAATAAAATAAAACTAGAAAAGTCGATAAAACTCAGGGTTAAAACCCCTCAATACATATTAGGTAAGTAATCTGAAGTGTACCAGAGGTAAGAAAAAATCTGGATTTAGACACTACATTCTTGTATTTAATGAATAATTAGCCACTTTGCTGCACAGAAACTTACAATTATTCCCTTAAAACTTTTTAAAAAGTAAAAACTCACTTGCCGCTACAGTTACAAAACATGAATTTATACCTTCAACAACTACATGTAAAATCCACTGTCAAACTCGGGAGGCGAATTTCAGTTCAGTGCTAACCCGCAGACTTCCGGGATTTGAGTCGCGTGTCTGTTTGGCTTTGAAGAGGAGCCCCCCCCAAAAGCCGCCCGCAGCACCCCCGGTGCCTGATGCCTCTGCCTTTCAGAACAGAGGACATAGGGGGAGACGGAAGGGCCAAGAGCTGCCACCTTGAAGGCTTTTCTAGACAGTTTAAAATAAGTAACATTGGGTTATTTCCCCCGCTTAAAACCATCCACTGACCGAGAAGAGTGGCTTTTAACTAGACCGTCGGCCAAGAAAACTGCTCAACTCAATACCTGGCTTGGAAAAGTCAGAGCTAAAACCTGCATCTTCGAGACGTCAAAACCCGAGTCCTACGTGCACAGCTCCAGGTGACACCACTCGCGAGGACGCAGTTTCCCAGCACGTCACAAAACAACAACAACGCGGGGCACTCCAACAGCTGAAATGGCACCTGACATCTGAGGACTTCCCACGCAGTTTACAGACACGACTCCAATTCCAATTCCTTTTTGAAAACAACCTAGTTCCATTACGCTCAACATTCTCATTGAGTGACCTTGAGAACAAACCCCCCAGGTTTGCCGGCGGTCACGGTCAGCACCCGACTAGGAGAGGGGTCCTGTGGACGGACGTGCTCTGGGCCTGGGAGGAGCCACGCGGCCAGAACCCAGCGATTTCCCGCAGGAGCCAGTGCCCAGGAGCCGAGGAGCGGTGCGGCTTCCAAGGCAGAGCGCTGGTGCCTGAGCGTGCGCCGGGCCAGGCTTCCTTCCCAACGACGCAGCCGCACCGTGGTTTCGAAAGGACACTGAGGACCGGACTTGAAAGGCACGGAGGCTGAGACGGGGTCTCCAGAACACATTCAGTCTGGCACCCCTGGCCTCTGGAGACCAGGGGAGGCCTGGGCACCGCCTGCCCCCTGGGTCAGAGGGGCTGCCCTCTCCCACCCCCCAGCATCGTTCCCAGCATCTCCAGAGTCCAGAGGAGCCCTGGGCCCCCCAGTTCCGTCCAGCGGGGCCGGGCAGCCCATCCGCATCGCACCCCCCCCCCCCAGCCCGGTAGGTGGTGGTGGGCGGCGAGGGGGCACATTCCTAGCATCAACTCATGGTTTTGAGGACCTTGAAGATTCCAGAAGTACCAAATGAGGTTGGCCTGAACATCGAGCTCCTGGAGACCCTTGGGGGTGGGGGGGAGGAGTCAATATTTGGTGTTGTAGCTTTAACTCTGAACTACTTGAGGCCAAGGAAGTTGTAACTAGGAGATCATTCAGCCTCCTCCAACCGCCTAAACAAGGGGGGTGAGGTGAGGACCCAAGCCTACAGTCACACCACCAAGGGCGTTTAAAGATCTAACGCACCTGAATTTTTCACATCAACCAATAAGACAGAAAAGTATTAACAAAAGCACCAGTAATCTTCAGTTCCCTCATCTTTAATTATCTTTCATGAACGCAAAGATGCCGGGGGAGGCCCACGTCGGGACGCTGGGGACATGAGTGCAGAAAGCAGGTGGGAGATCTGAGTCAACGGCTGACATCACTGAAGTGAGGGGCCGGCCGCCGCGCAGCGGCCCCCAAAAAGCCCTGTCTGGGTTTCTGGCTGAAAGTGAGGCCACTTCAGCGGAGCCCAGCAACCCCAGAAGCAGGTCAGCAGAGGCAGCGGACGCTCCCCGGTGTCCACGCTTCTCAGGGTGGTCTGTGTCTATAGGACAGCACGACTGCAGAATTACACATTCTTAGACTGCAAAGGACACTTGGCGCTTTCGGAATTAAAGCGCAGCATGCAGCGTTGAAGGCAAGGACTTCCTCGCAATGGTGCACCTGGAACCTCTCTGGGCCAAAGTCAAGGTCTGATGAGCGCCCAGAAGAGAGCGGAGCCGCCTCCTCACACCCAGACGCCTGCAACTGCAACACCGCCCAACGGTCCCTCCAGAACTCAGAAGCAAACCAGCGCAAGTGATCGGGAGCAAAAGCTCACCTTCTGAAGACGAGAGAACACGAGGAACCTAAAGAAAAGACGTGAAGGAGCAGGGGGGCGACACTGACCAACCCACAGCAGCGTGCGAGCAGATGAGATTTCTGACAGCAAAGTGGTTCATGACACGTGATGCCGAGCTCTCCCAGGCCAGTCTTCCCGCAGGCTGGCATCCTGGTCCAGGGCGCCAGCAGCAGGAACCCCTACTTCAAGACGCTGCCGCCCTGGACCCTGTGCTCCTTTCAAGCAAAGGGCCTTGGATTTGAACAGAACGTTCTGCTTTCAAACCTTAGCTCACTTTAAAGTATAGAGTGACGAGTAACTCAAGGCTCCCAAGTCAAAGGCCGACGACATCTGCAGTGCATTTTGAAGCCACGCAGCTACCGAAGTACTATTCGCACGGGAGTCGGTGTTGAAGCACCTCTGTGACTTTACAGAGGGCACAAAAAGGGAGAAGGGAGTAGAAGGAGACACTTTCAACCCATTCCTAAGTAAAGCAGGAAAAAAAAGTGCTTCCTTATGTCAAATAGGAAAGTGAAAAGCCAGGACAGTGGGTCGCTTCCAGGTCCCACCACACACGGCCCTGCACCTGAGGACGGTGCAGAAAGGCCCTTGTGTTTCCTTCCTGCTGGCCACTGAGAGTCCTAACATCTCGGAGCCGGGCAGCCCTGAGGAGTCCCTGGTCCACCCTGGACACCCAGAGAGGGAGGGGGGGACTGCCCGTGGGTCACAGTATGGCACACAAATTTTCAAGCCAGAACTGAACAGAGAGATGTTCACGATTCAGTTGATTCAGGCAACATTTTGGCTATTTTCAGTGTGGACAGCTACACTTAAAAGCAAACATGAATCTATTGAGAGTTCAGAGGTAGCCTTTATCTGCGTTTATTGATTTATTTTTCAACTAAAAGGTATCAGAAACCACCTTCTGTAGTGATATGGCTAAGCCAATACATTCACTTTAGACAATAAAATGGCAAAAGATCCAAAAAAGCACTAAGTGAGGGCACCGAGGTGGCATCGACGCGACACTACCACACACTCAGATGGCTGGTTTGGGTGTAAAAGCTCCTCTGTGTGTCTGATACTGTGTCACCTGATCACAGACAGAACTTACACGCTGCGGACTGGGGCACACACACGCTGCGGACTGGGGCACACACACGCTGCGGACTGGGGCACACACACGCTGCGGACTGGAGCACACACTTCTCATCTGGCCACATCACGAGGCCTAAAGGAACAGCCTGCCTTTCGGGTCTGCCTGGCACCTGTGGGTTAAGCCACACATGACAGCTTTGACATAACAGCGACCTCATGGCTTTCAAACGACGGGTGACCGAAGAGAAGCAAGGGAGGCCCTGACTCTCTAGTAACATTGGCCGTTCAGATGCTTCCTATCCAAGCTGTCAAATGCTGGAGGGAGCTAGCAGCAAATGCTTTAGGGAGTCATGGCAAATAACAAGGAATTAAACAGACCAGAAGCATTCAAAGGATTTACAATTAATCCTCTTAGAATTAAATCTCAGACCGCAAGGAGAGAGCACACTCTTCTTCCAATACACTGCAAACTTCCTTCCAGAAAGAGACGGCAACGAGGCTAATCTGTCCTTCATGAATGGTCAACATACACACATACACGTGGCTGTAGAGGGGGAAGGGCAGCGGCCAGCCCACACGGCCCTAACACGTAATACTGAAAAACGTGGCAGGATCACTAAAACAAAGCAACGCATTGTATTACATCATTTCTGCTATCCTAAATCTATTTACAATCATTTCAAACAAGTACAGCAGATGCAAAGTTGGACATAATAAAAAGGAAGCTGTCAAAAAATCAGTGCAATTATTTCGAGTTGAAAAAATTTTCCTTACAAAAGAAGTCAGCATGTGTGTGTAACACGGACAGCCCTATTACGAAGTCACACGTGCACTGTGTCTACACTGAGAGACGTCACAGCAGCCGAAACTGCTGGCACGGCAGCTAGAGAGAATATTCTTGGTTCCTTTGGGGGAGGGCTTAAAATACAAAGTATTTGCATTCTGAAAGTGAGGAAGTTTCTCTTCATTGTACATTCCTTTTCTCATGAGCGTTTGAGAGATGAGTTAAAGAGAGGTCACAGGGAAATTTCTATGGCTTGTCTGGGCCACTGGGATTGTCCACTGTCTGGATTATGTCAACGTCTAAAGCTCCTCCTAATGGAACTGCCTTAGGTGTAGGAAAATGCCCATGAAAAATCCTCTGAACTGCCCAACAGATCAAAGTCCCACTCGAGGACTCCATCCAGATCCTGACGGGTGGCTCCATGAAACGACGCCAGGCAACCAAGAGAAGCCGCCCCAGCCTCCAGAGGCCTCCTCGAGACAGTCTGGTGTCCCAACTGCACAACGCTTGGCTGGTCTGCCCTTAACATATTGTATCAAATATATAATCTGACTGAAAAACTGCCTTGTAAAAATAAAATTTAAGTCACCCTGCAGATCAATGTTAAATTACGCTGCTGCATATCTAAGAGGAACAATTCACCCAGAAAAATTACATTTGTGGCTTTCAAAAATAAATCATCCAGCAAACTTGCAGGTAAACATTAGGTAATTTATAAAAGTTGGGGAAAAGAATTTCTATCATATTCATCAGGTACCACATGCACTGGAATATCCGTATCAGCCAAATGAAACCAGAGCAGAAAGGAAACAATAAATAGCAACATTTGCATTTAACAACAATAAAATAACATACAATATAACATGGACGCCCACCCGCCCACAACCCTGCTGCAGGAATTGAACTTCAGCTGTCTCTTCTAACGAGCACATGCCGGGGTAAACATCACAACAGCACTGCTTACGGCCAGACTCACACAGCACGGAAATCACTCCACTTCCAACAAGTCCCTCCTGGGGAAGCCAGCGCAGTGGCCAGGGACCGCTCGTGGTTCTAGAGTGCAAACATTCATGCACGGGAGTGTGAGGACACTACCAAAAAGCAACACAATCTCGAAAAGAGAAAGCAGACCCTAAAATGTAGTATCAAGTGTATATGTGAAGCCTTCTCAAAACAGAAAACCAAAACCAAAATAAAACAATCCGTTTCTAAAAGTATAGGTATGCCCAGCTTTACAACATTTATCTGAACTAGGAACATCTGAGCTTATTATAATAAGTACACAAACAGCAGGATGGAATCTCAGCAGGGCCAAAGGGCTCTCCTACAAAACGGCGACTTGAAGCAGCTCCCCCGGGTTTCTTTCATCGCTTAGCTATTAGGGTGAGAGCTTGTCGAATGTAATAGGAAGTGGTGAAGGGATGGGAACATGTTAACTTTTCTTACGGTGAATATTTTAAAATACATTAGGAAGAGTACCAGGATAAGGGTCTAATTGGGAGACCTCTTCTGAAGAGATAAATCCCAGTTTTTCTTTGAAATTAATCCAGATTTCTACTTCATAATTTTCACATTCAGTTTGCTTAAAGCAAGGCACACCTTACTTAGTGGGGTCAGGCAGCAAAGCCGGCGAGTGTACACCTCTGCAATTTGTACAGCCCCACACAGGCCTCAGGAAACCCGTCAAACGCAGGCAGAGGCCGGAGGTGCCCGGAGCCCTTCTCGGGCGGCCACGAGGTTGCCCTGGGCGGGCGTGACCCACACAGAACGGGCAGGGCCCCTCTTGGCTTCCACGTGAACAGGGCTTGGACTTACTCTACTGCACCTTGAGGTTTTACGCTGTCTCAAAATTTATCCTAATAATGGGGGGGGGGGGGTTGGTAGAAATTTGGGAAAACAGTTCTTTACCTGAGAAATTGTAACTACAGCCATTTGAATTCTGAACCATCAGACATGTACAAAGGTATGCAGCTAACCCAGCTGGAGACATTTGGTTTACGAATGCTTTTAAGTAGTAAAAGTTTTATAAAACAAGCGCAGGGCTGTAACAAGTACCTTTCTCAAAGTACTCTGGCCCTCTAGAAAGAAAACTTTTCCTTCAAAACGATTTTTTAAAAATTTAGCTCTCATTTTCTGCCAGCCTGTGATCCTGCCCAGTGCATTCGTTTAGAAAGCGTTTCCCTGCATTGCTGGGGAGTCCCTCCCTGCTGGGCCCTCAGTGCTTGAGGGAGCACACTCTCCAGAAGGCTCTAGATTCGAGGTTCTCGGACTCCAGGCAGCCCTGGACCCCCCGCTGATGGTGTAAAACACAGATGCCCAGCCGCCACCCCAGAGGCCGCAGCGAGCACAGGAGTCACGGCGTTTTTACGGCCAATGCCCCGACCACCGAGATCCTGTTGCAAGTGGTAGAAACATACCTGCGAGACACACGGTTCTAGATGATCCTAAAAATGACTGAAAACTAACCTAAGTTCAGATTTGAAAAGTGTATTAGTGAGAAGGTTCCCTCCTTAGCTCGAATGCTCCCGGTAACTTAAGCCAAGAGTGTACTGGTATCCTTCTGAACGAGAGAAAGTGCCACTTGCTAACAAAATGACAGGGAATTGCAACATTTTTAGAGCAGAGGCTTCTGTCATTTAAAAAGACATAAAAAAAAAAAGATACAGCAAGAAGAGACTAATGCCATTAATAAGATACCCACATGCACGCGCGCGCGCACACACACACACACACACACCACTCTTGAGTATATATTGTCACAAATAATAGTCACCCCTTTGTCGTTGCCGCCAAAATCCAGGCCGAGTGTCCATGACAGCGCCTCCCCGCCCCCGCGGAGCCCTCACACAAGACCGAGGCGGGCGCTGACCCCGGCACGAGGCACCCTGGTTGGGACCCTCACTCCACCACAGTGCCAGAGGTAATGTCAGGCCGGGATGGGAGGGCCGTCAGCAGGGCCAGAGGAAACCTACAGAGCACGAAGCAGCACTAGGGAAAGGCTCATCTCCTTCCTAGAATCTCTGTACTGAACGTGGATTGGATTCTCAGAAAGCCGCCTACAAGGACAAAAAGCCCACTGAGCACAAACGGAGCTCTCTGCTGTTAGCCCTGTCGAGCTGTCCACGGTATCATTCTTAGTGCAATGGATTCTAGACTGGCAAACCCACGTCCGGGGCCCAGCACGCAAATCCTAGCAGAAGGGTCTGCCTCTGCTGCTGGCTTCGCCATCAGCCATCCTCCCGAGGGCTGGGCTCCTTCGCGGAACGCGGGCCTCGCAGCCCGCAGAGCGCCACCACCGACAGCCTTCTCTGTGTTTCAGTGCATAGATCCTATGACGCTTGTCTAACAAACCACACGCGGAGAGAAGTGCACGCCGACGCGCAGACTCATTCCCAGGAGCGGAAGGATACATACATCCATTTGTGCTTAACTGGCTGAGCGACGCACGGGGATGAGGCGGGGAGGGGAGTGACTGCTGGAAGCGCACCCCGTCCTCCGGAGGGTCCAGGCTGCGCGGTCTACACGAGGGGGTGGGCCGCGGGCACTGAGTCAATTGCAAACTCCTGTACTTAAGCACTGAGAAACCACAAGGGTGGTCCAGGCTCCAGGCTCCAGAACACTCTTGATATGCTAAACAGATCACAAAAGCACCCCGTAGTCAGTAAAATGAAAAACAGCATCTATCTATCACATTAATACTGCAAACCAGATATATATACTCTTCTCTTACATCAAAGACATAACAGTGAAAAAGGATTGTACTGTATTTACCACCACAGACCCGTATTCTTTAGAAACTTTGGAAAATAAATGTCACAGTCCTATAGGACAAATCTTATGATTAGACTGTCGGCATATTGTCTTTTTTCTTTTTTTAAATACATTTTTATTAAAATGGCACTTGTCTGCCAATCCCTCTGGACCTAGAAATGTTGTAAACACACACGGCCCACCTTCTGCCACCCCTCCTTCCTTCGGGCTGAGTGAAAGGTGGGCAGTGGCAGAACGAGAGACACCAGGGCGCCTCGCCTGGCCCCTGCCCTCGGATCCCGGACAGCTGGTGGGAGCCAGGTCAGGAGCACACAGGTGTCACTCTGAAATAAACTTTAGCGACAGCATCAGAATGTTCAAGGCTTTAAAACCACAATGTGTTTTATGTTGCTTTCACGCTCACAGAACGTTCACAGCCAGTTTGAGCCCATCAATTTCATAGAGAATCGTGTGTTAAAAACAAGTAAATCGAACGACCAAATAAATTAAAAATGTTTTAAAGCCCTGAGTTCATAGACTGGTTTTAGGAGATTTTTAGGAAACACGGGACTCTATTTTCATAAGCAGCTTATAAGATTTTGGCAAACCATATTTCCTACGACAATGGGGTCTCATACAGGTCTGCAGTTCAAAATCCAAGTTTGAAATCTGGGACGGAAGGCATTCTGGAAAGTGGAGAATCTACTAAAATCAATGGCGTTTCATGTTCGATGCTGGCTGTCACGGAAGGGCTGGGCATTTGTTGGTCTGAGTGTAGCTGGTCTCATGTGAATCCAACTCGGTACACAATCGTAAACACTAAAACATGTCAAGCAAAGTACATGGTGCGCAGCGTGTCCTGATGGACCTGGACTGCCTTTGCCAACGCCTGGTGGTCTCGTCCGTTACTCTGCCCGGAGGTATGGCTTCCTTCAGCACTGTGGGGATGGGGGACAGAGAGAGAGAGAGAGAGAGAGAGAGAGAGAGAGAGAGAGAGAGAGAGACAGAGGAGAGAGAGGAGGGAAGGAGGGAGGGAGGGAGGGAGGGGGAGGGGGGGAGAGAGAGAGAGAGAGAGAGAGAGAGAGAGAGAGAGAGGGATAGGGATGGGGGGGAGAGAGAGAGAGAGAGAGAGAGAGAGAGGAGAGAGAGAGAGAGAGAGAGAGAGGGAGAGGGAGAGGGAGAGGAGAGGGAGAGAGGGAGAGAGAGAGAGAGAGAGAGAGAGAGAGGGGGAGAGAGAGGAGAGAGAGAGAGAGCGCAGCCTTTAACGCACCATGAGGCAGCACACTGATAGCTAAGTTAGGACCACGCACCAGCCATCTGGGGAGGCAGCCACACAGCTAACAAATGGCGGTGAAGATGCTAGCTTTTGGGTGTCTGTGTCATGGTCGGCTCCAGCCACTGGGACCCCACTGCTTCCCATTCCAGAAAAGCAGCTGCCAAAGCCTGTTGCAGAAACGACCCCAGCCAGGAAAGGCATGCCACTCACCTATCGTGTTCTTTATCCACCAGGTGGTACCTGGCCCGGAAGGCCACCAGGTGAGCATAGTATGCTGGCGCCGGGATGGACACGGAGCGCGTGCAGCGCACGTAGGTGTGACACAGCTGGTAGGTGAGAATCTGCAGCTCATCGGAAGAGAAACGATTGTCATCCCAAAGCACGTGATAGTGGGAAGGCCTGCTTGTTCCCTAAAAGCAGATCAGAGGGTCAGAGAGGTAAACATGCAAGAGAGAAGTCCAGAACTCACCTGCAAAGGGTGCTGCCGAGAGAAGCTGTGCTTCCACCCCACAGTAGAATCCTTCACAGAGGATACAGTGGGAGGACGTTCAGTGGCAAGAAGGTATTTATATTATCCTATTATGTATCGTTATAAACAGGCATCAGAGCCACATATTCTATGACCCCCTACTGGTAAAATAACAGACTATACACACAATTATTTGTGTACAGAAAACTCATAGGAAAGATATAATACAGAAATGGTTGTCTGGAGGATAATGTCATTTGTATATACTAGGTTTTCTACAATGCTTTATTTATAAAGGCAAGAAGAAATCTCTAATAAGTTACATATTAACGCCTTTAAAATGGGAGTTTGAACATATATTTATTTTGTGCAGTGTGGAATCTTTCAAAACTGAAGGAGGTGGGGTTGGTCGCCTGGCCCGTGCCCACCGGGGTTCAGGTGCCGGCACAGCCGCTGCACTGCTCGCCGGGGCACCCATGACCGGGCAGCCAGGAGCGCGCTTGAGGGAAGGGCCTTTCTCTGGCTTCTCCCCACCTGCCTTCCCTGCCACTCAACCCAAGCCAGCCAACAAGCAGGCCCTTCCTGACTCTCTGTCTGTGTTCACGCCCCCGGAGACTGGTGAGCGGCAGACGCTCTTCTCCTCCGGTGAAGCACACATTCTGCGCCCCGCTTTCAGCATTTAATCGGTGGCTGTCATGGGGGCCTGCGGGCAGTGGGGTATTTTGTATCAGAGGGTGTGCCGAGGACATGGCAACCACAGCAGAGCAGGACCCCTCGAGGCCCACTTTGTCAAAGCACTTAAATGTCTCCAGTGCGAGATTTCCCGCATTAGAAAGTGCCTGCGCAGAAGATGCAGGGAGACAGGTTTACCCCTTACACAAACCAGAGGCCCCGGGGCCGAGGGCTCCACCCACCAGGAGGGAAGCCAGGAAAGACAGACTGTGATGGAAGCCGGGCTGGCCTGTACAGAAAAAGCGCCCGCCCGACACGGAAGCCGTCACGGGGACAGACGTGCCCGGGAAACACTGCGGAAGCCTCCGTCCTCTCTGAGCCACGTTCCTCTTCTTCCTTTTTAACAACCTTTAAAAATGTACACACCGCTCAGCCCTCAGGCTGCACCCTGACAGGCTGCAGGCTGGATGCGGCCCACAGGCCAGTTTGCCAAGCCCTGTTCTAGAGCCACGGTGATGTGAAGGACGTGCAGGTGTATTTCCCGTGGCAGAAGTACAAAGTTTACGGCAAGCCCTCCAAGTTTAAGTTGAAATCCCTTGGGGATGGATATCTAAGTCCTCACTTATAACTTGAAACATCCAAAAGCCCCTCTGTGGTGAAGCAGGACGGGCACCCAGAGCTAAGTCCCTCCTGTCCCAAGGGGCACAGCCTCGCAGATCCTGGTGGCTCAGCTCTGACAACAGGTACGCTGGACGTGGCACTTCTGAGGTGGCAGCATTCTCTCAGAATCACTCTTGGCAAGCTGTGGGTCTCTTCGCCGGGAGAGACAAGGAATGCCACGTGCTGACCTTCCCCCTACACCAGTGCCCGTGCGTGGTGGGCACGCAAGGCTGACCCCGCCGCTCCGTCACCCCTCATACCCCATCCAGCTCGCCGAACTCCAAGCACACAGGGACGCCACTTGTCCCCGCCAGCCTGCCTGGCCTTCACGCTCACTGCTCCTTCTTCCTGGACCTCATCTCGGCTGAAATGGGAACCCACTCCTGGCCCAGCACAGCACCCCAGTGGGTCCTCCGTCCCCAACACCTGATGGTTCTCAGCCTCCACGGTTCACTGGTCAACCGCCTGCGTCCCCTCGGGATGGACTGGCGCCCCATCCGTGGCATTCACCACATCCCCAGTGCCCACGGGAGCACCTGGCACAAGGTTTGTGCTCTGCAGGTGTTTGCTGAATGTGTGGACGACACCCCAGAGACACCAAGACTGTGCAAAGTGGACCCTCTGTCCTTACCTGGATGCCAGCATGACTACACAGGTAGAAGTCAAACTCGGTCGGGTGGGTGATTTTCGTGTCCACGGTCGTCCCTGCTGGAATGTTTCCGCTCTTCCCGACCTTCAGCGACACAGGAGCCCATCAGACACGCCCAGGGGACAACAGGGCAAAGCAAGCAAGCAGGCAAGACGCAGCCACACTGCCTTCCACTCTGACGTCTTTAAATTGACCAATACATTTGCTCAGTGCTATGGCATTAAAATTTAACATATACTAACAACTGAAATCAAATTAATTCCTGTTCTCTTTGGGTTGGGGTTATTTTTCGCCATCTCATACAGGCCCCTGAGGGAAATGCAGAGTCTTCCCTTCACTGAAGCATGTGCATGGGCCACGTGAAGGGTCTTCATTATTGTTGAGGCCAAGATGGAAACTCTCACCGACATAACAAATCTAAGACCAGACGACGGACACATGACAGCACGTGTCACCTGCCCATGTGCGCCCGCGTGCGCGCGCACACACACACACACTACTCAAGGCAGAAGAGCTAGAAAATCCTGACAGCTGTCAAGAACTTCCCCACTCTACCAGGGGTTCGATCACCACCACCAGGGAGGGCGGGTTGCTCCTCCAGAGGCCATCCAAGGAGCTGGGGTGTGGGAGGGACTACAAATTCTACCAAACCACTTAACTCTCAGTTTACACTCTAGCATCGAAAAACCACCAAACATCCGGCTACGCTACTGAAACAGCAAAACTCCCCATCAGTCACGAAGTCACTGATTTTTTTTTTACTCGTGCAATTTCAAATATACATACAAAAAAGAGAATCTCCAGTGTGACCTCTGCACCTGCGGATGTGTGTGTGTGTGTGTGTTTACTTCTTCTCAACCTTTCTTATACCTTCAGATTATTTATTTATTTGTGTATTTATCTGTTCATTTATTTATGGCTGCGTGGGGTCTTTGTTGCTGCACGCGGGCTTTCTCTAGCTACGGTGAGCGGGGGCTACTCTTCATTGCAGTGCGTGGGCTTCTCACTGCGGTGGCTTCTCTTGTTGCGGAGCACGGGCTCTAGAGTACAGGCTCAGTAGTTGTGGCGCACGGGCTTAGTTGCTCTGTGGCATGTGAGATCTTCCTGGACCAGGGATTGAACCCGTGTCCCCTGCATTGGCAGGCGGATTCTTAAGCACTGCACCACCAGGGAAGTCCCAGATGTTTAAAATAAGTAAAATATTTGAAACGAGTGCCCACCTTTGTATCCCTTCCATGCTGCAGCCTCAAATCTAGACTTTATTATTCCTACACATACTTTTATTCTCTGCTACACATTTAGGTCTCCGTTAGCACTACATTGTGTTACTTTGCAGATTTTAAAACTGTAGGGGCTTCCCTGGTGGTGCAGTGGTTAAGAATCTGCTTGCCAATGCAGGGGACATGGGTTTGAGCGCTGGTCCGGGAAGATCCCACATGCCACGGACCAACTAAGCCCATGTGCCACAACTACTGAGCCTGCACTCTAGAGCCCCGCGAGCCACAACTACTGAAGCCCGTGCACCTAGAGCCCGTGCTCTACAACAAGAGAAGCCACTGCAAGGAGAAGCCGGCGCACCAAAACGAGGAGTAGCCTCTGCTCACTGCAACTAGAGAAAGCCCATGCGTAGCAACGAAGACCCAGTGCAGCCAAAAATAAATAAGTAAAATAAATACATAAATTTATTAAAAAAAACAAAACTGTATACGTGTGTCCTATATGTTTTGCTACTTTCTGTTTTTGCTCTGTATTACAATTTTGAGATGTAGTCATTTGGTAGATATAGTTTATTATTTTTCATTGCTATATAAGTGCCAGTACATAAATACATTACAACCTTTTCTCCTGTTAACAGATTAATTTTTTGCTATTATAAACAATACTGCTAGAATATTCTTATAGAATACACGTCTTCTTGTACACAAGTGTGTGAGTTCCTCCAGGGTAGATCTCTAGAATTGCCAAACAGCGTTCCAAGTTGGTTACCCATTTGTATTCCCATCTGAAGTGTAGGAGAGTCCTCTTCATAATAATGCCTTTACTTTGTGCTAAGTGCTCTGCGTGTTAGCTCAGCCAACCCTCCCAACGTCCTCAGAAGGTGGTCCAGGGGGTAGAGGGGCTGACAGCTTGTGGTCACGTAGCCAGGATGCTGAGGGGATGGATTGGAGCCAGGTTATCTGGCTCCAGACCCTTTGCTCCTCATCACGGCACCCACATCCTCGACATTTGGTATTTATCAGGCTAACCTCATAATGTGAGTCCCCCCGACTTTTCCCGTTCTCTGAAATACTTTATACAAGATTATTCTTCGAAGGTCTGGTAAAGCTTGCCTGTACAAATCTCTGGACTAACTTCATAAAATAAGCTAAGTAGTTTCCCCCTTTTTCCTATGCTCTGCCACACTTTAAGATAATCTATTCTTGGAGCCTTAGTAAAGCCTGCCTGTAAAACTCTCTGGGCCTGATGCCTTTTGGAACAATGATTGGACTATCCTACTCAGCTGGTTTTGGTAACTTACGTAATTCTACAAACAAGGGTTTGTTTCGTCTCAGTTTTCCAATGTGTTGTCATGAAGCTGTTATCATTCCATTATGATTCAAATCACACACACTCCCTCTGCAGCCATTGTTCCCCTTCCGTTCCCAACATGATCACAAGTGTTCTTTTTGTTGAGTCTTGCTGGGTTTATCTATCTTCAGAGAAGTA
Source organism: Phocoena sinus (assembly GCF_008692025.1). Lineage (NCBI taxonomy): Eukaryota > Metazoa > Chordata > Mammalia > Artiodactyla > Phocoenidae > Phocoena > Phocoena sinus. The sequence goes on from NC_045779.1 coordinate 76,463,115, forward strand.
CCTTTTGCTTGTGTTAATATGCTCTATTGCTTCTTCATTTTCTAGTTCATGATTTTCTATTCTGAGAGAGCAAGTGGGGTGCTGGAATAAGCTGACTTTGAGCCCTCCTGACTCCCGGCAAGAGAAGTCTGCAGGCTGAGGTGGCAGGGGGCCTATGCACACCAGCTTTCCCTGCAGTGGGCTTGAAATCAAAATTTTAAGTTTTCTTACGCTTTTTCCTACGTAACAGAAAATGTGGTTTGGGGACTTCCCTGGTGGCGCAGTGGTTAAGAATCCGCCTGCCAATGCAGGGAACACGGGTTCGAGCCCTGGTCCGGGAAGATCCCACATGCCGTCAAGTAACTAAGCCCATGCACCACAACTACTGAGCCTGCACTCTAGAACCCACAAGCCCCAACTACTGAGCCCAAGCGCCACAGCTACTGAAGCCCACGTGCCCTAGAGCCCGTGCACCGTAACTATCGAGCCCACGTGCCGCAATTACTGAAGCCTGAGCACTCTAGGGCCCGTGCTCCACAACAGGAGAAGCCACCGCAATGAGAAACCCGCGCACCGCAACTAGAGAAAGCCTGCGTGCAGCAACGAAGACCCAACGCAGCCCCCTCCCCCAAATAAATTAATTTTTTTTAAAAAAATGTGGTTTGCAGAATACTGAGGTTTGGCAATCTCCTGAGACCTCTTTTGTGACCTGGGACAACGCCAGCTCAGCTGTCACAGGCAGAGTTCTGTCTGTCAGGTCTGGCTCATTCCTTTCTTCCCATGTTCAGTTTTTCCTAACTTGTGCCTGTTTCACTTTCTGAAGGTGGTCTGTTGAAACAGACCTCTTTGATGGTGTGTTTGTCAATTTCTCCTTGAAATTCTGCCTGTTTTTGCTTCACTTTTTTTCTTTACATATTTTTAGGTCATGGCATGAGGTACATCCACGTCACAGCTGTTCTATCTTCTCGGTGATCATGACAAAGTATCCCTTTTCCTCGCTACTGACTCTCAATTTGCATTTTGTCTTCCATTTAGGCAAGAAGCATTTTCGGTGCGGTGGTGCCACTGTGGCGTTAGTGGGCTGCACCACGTGGACACTAACGCCTGGCTTCCGGCCCTGCTGGCGGACAGTCTGATGGAATGTCCTTCCCTTCTGGGAGGTCTTTTATCTCATGCGGTTACTTTGACGCTGTGCAGTTTTAGGACACTGTGTCTAGGTATGGATTTATTTTTATTTATCCTGTTGGGAACAGGAGAGGCCTTTTAACCTAAGGGTTCTGATCTTTCTCCAACTGTGGACAATTCTCAGCAGTTATCACGACAAGTCTTAAGTCTCCTGCATGCTCGTGGTTCGTGTTCTGGAGCAGCCAGGAGAGGGATGAGGAGCTTGGACACCGCTGTCTGTCAGTGTTCTCCAGACCAGACCCCTGAGTGAGCTCCCCAGGCCCTCTTCCAGCACTCCAACCACCCCGTGGGCTCCCCACTTTACTGCATTCTCCCTCGTTCTTTACACTATGCTGTCTATGACCGTGGTTGCTAACTGGCCCTGAAACCTCACCTTTGGTAATTTTCCTTATCGGATAAATGACATCTGCCTGGACCTATCCTGGACCTGTGGGGTTTGCAGGTTCAAACTTCTCACCAAACTGAGGAGAGCCCTTCTCCAACGTCTCAGGCTGCGTCGCCACGAAGGGCCAGGTCTCCCAAGAGCCTGGGAGGTGGTGCAGGGCGTGAGACCCGTGTCCCTCGAGGCTGCACAGCCCAGGGTCGAGGACACTCACCCGCTCGTTCTTGTCGGTGCAGAAGAGCCGAGTGTGGTGCCTCTTCTGGACCACTATGAACGTGATCCCCGGCTGGTAGTCTTTTTCTAGCTTAATGCATGCCTCTCGGATAGCCAGTAACTCGTGGTGAAGAACCTACAGAAAGAAAGAAGAACACTTTTTTTTTTTCCCCCCCGCAGTACATGGGCCTCTCACTGCTGTGGCCTCTCCCGTTGCGGAGCACAGGCTCTGGATGCGCCGGCTCAGCGGCCGTGGCTCACGGGCCCAGCCGCTCCGCAGCATGTGGGATCTTCCCAGACCGGGGCATGAACCCGTGTCCCCCGCATCGGCAGGCGGACTCTCAACCACTGCGCCACCAGGGGAGCCCAAGGAGAACACTTTTGAGGATCATTATTATGTTTTCAGGCCTCTCGCTATCTTGGAATGAATCCCTTAATCATGTGGATGTTTGATACACGTTTACGTTAAGGCTTGTAGTTCCACTAGCTTGCTGTTTGTTACCTGTGTGATTCTGTCTCTCTGAGCCTGTTTCTTCAATAATATCATGGAGCAAACGATACCCAGGTTTCGTGGTTAAATGGTTTAGGTTAGATAACGGAGAAACAGGCTGAGAGCAGTCTCTGGAATGTTCTAAGTGCTACCACCCACCGTGGACATGAGGCACTGGGAAACACATACGTGAACAAATCAATCCAACAGCTTATTTTTGGATTGGAGAAGATGGAGAGAATCTAGTAAAAAACAAAACAAAACAAAACAAAAAAACCCAAAAACCCACTGGCTTAGGAGCTGGACCTGAGTTCAAATCCTAGCTCTACCACTAAGCAACTGTGTGGCTTTGGAAAGCCATGCACCCTGTCTGATCCCCAGTGTTTTCAGTTTTAAAATGGGAACATCACACCTTGCAAGCTTGCTGTGAAGACTAAAGTCACCTGCGAAGCGCCAGGAGTTAGGGTACAAGGATGCTGGCACTGTCTCTGCTCCCCCACCTGTGTCAGAGATGAACAGGCACACAGCCTGGCACGGGGTGGTGATGGCTGCTACAGGGACCAGACACCTCAAGGTTTTAGCAACTGCCCTCGTCAAATATTGTGTTGTGATGTCTCAAAACTATGTCTTGGGTTCTGGGTCCAGAAACCCCACTGTGGTGATTCTGTAAGATGTGGAGTGCGTTCACTGAGAGAGAAAACGGAGGATGACACAAACCCTCTTCTGTAGTAAGAATGCCCATGACAGAGGGTGAACGAGTGCTCAGAAGAGGGGAGAACATCTCCCAACGGAGGGAACCAGACGGTTTTGTGTAAGAGGGGCTTCGAGGCCGGCTGGCACAAGCTGGATCTGGACCCGAGAGGCGGCACAGGAACCCCCAACCCAGGTTCCCACAGAAGCTCTGAATCAGGGGCCCTGGCCAAGAGCTACCAGACGGTCAAGGATCCTCAAGCCACCCCCCTCGCCCGCTGTGGCCTCAGCTGCTCCTACTCTGGACCAGGAAGGCACTGGCACCTGTGCCTGGTCACGTGCCACCCCACCTGCCTAGCAGGGCGGCCTGGGGCCTTGGGACGCACTGGAGTGCCTCTTAGGATGTCTTTCTGTCTGGGTGGGTCTCCTGCAGCATCGGGTACTTCTGCCTTCCCCGCCACTGTCTCTCGACGAAGCGTGCACTGGAGACATGGCAGGGATGGAGGTGGCATTAGCCCTGGCCAAGCATGGACACACACTCAGGGCATCAATCCCCCGAGTTCCAGGGTCGGATGGATTCACCGCTGCCCACACTCCCCTCGACTTGGAGATGCTGCGGGTGCTTTCACCTGGAGCACAGCAACAAACCCCCTTTGGTCCTCACCTGCCCCTCCTCCAGTGCCCCGCTGTCTAAGAGGCTCCCCTGCCTTCCAGACGTTTCCTCAAGGCGATGCCCCACACGTCACCTAAGGTGCCGCCTCTCCCTCCACGTCCAAACAGTGGCTGCGTCCTATTGACTATTTCCAAAGGGCTCCCACCTACCCTCCGCCCGGCCACTGTCCTCACCCTGCTCTGCGCTCTCCCCACTCCGGCCCGCCCCCTCCTTTGCAGACAGAGGTGACCCCCAAGCCACAGTGGTGTCCCTGCCCCACAGAGACCCCCCACAGCCTACAAGGCAAAAACCTGGAGCCGGGAAGGGCCCCTGGCTGGCGTGATCTGGACCAAGTCCGCCTGGACAGGCCTCTCCGCCCCACCTGCCGCAGGGTCCTGACAACCCCGAGTCCATCACTACCGCCCACACGGTGACCAGATAAACCTGGGGGCAAAACAAAAACCACCCCACTGTCTTCATTAGCAAACCCAAGGAGCCGTCCTGCCGAGAAACAGGTGAGTTTAAGACCCCGAGAAGAGGGCAGGGAAGACGCGGGGGAGGCGCCGACCTGCTGGAACTGCCCCTCGGAGACGCCGTCTCGGTAGAAGATGATGCGGGTGGGCTTGAAGCGTGTGGACTTGTAGAACTGGATGAGCAGCTCGCGCACCATGGCCGCCAGGTCCTGGATGATCTCCTGCCGGTGCTGCTGGACGCGCACGGTGGCGCAGTAGCGGTTCGGGTGGGCGTCCATGCTGCCCACGACCTGCGGGGCAACGCGGGTCAGCAGGAGCCCTGAGGGCCCCCGCTCTAGGGGTGAAGGGGGTCCAGGAGAGGGCTCGTCACACGCAAACCCACCACCTTTACGATTCTTCTGAATGCGTGGCTGTAGTGTTTATAAACGTGTTCCAAAGAGTAAAGGTTTGCCCGAGGGACCTAATAAGAAAATCAACAATTGTTCTGAACCCCTAATTCTGCTTGTGATTAGATGTGGCTGAATTACGTCAGCCCAGAGAAGGTACCTGGCAACGGTGACAGTGACAGTGTTCCCAATTCTTTCAAGCACACCGTTTTCCCAAAGCCATGTGCACCTCTACACACGACACTCCAAGATTCCGACCCCTAAGAGTGACGGGTGTCCCAAAGGCAAGCTGGCCTGAAACCAATCGCCCGCAGGTGCCACCCAGAGGGAACCAGACGGCGAGTGCCAGGGACATGACCCCACCGGGCCACCCTGCTGCACTGTTCATGCTGATCAGACAAGGAAAGGGCCAGGAAGTACGGAGATGCCGATTACGCAGGAACACAGACCAACGGGGGACCCGGCAGGAGGTGATACTCACGGCGGCGATGGACGGCTTCTTCCCGTCCCCGGCAGGTGGGTGTGTGACATCCGCCCCCAGAAAGATGACGGGCTGCTGGAACACCGGAGGCCTGTGAGGGGATGCGGGAGCGTCAGAGGCCAAGGCTCGGGGACACTGCCCAGACCTCTCAGGGTACTGGCACCAGCGTTACTTCGTGTGCTAAGGGTACTGTGGCCGTGTTTGTAAAGACTCCTTATCTTTCAGTCACATGGACAGAAAACCTTACGGGTGAAAAGATGCTTGGTGTGAGATCTGCTTCAGAATAAGGCGGTGGGGGAGAGGGTGTAGGTGGAGCGTAGACTGAATGAGAGGGCTGAGGTGCTGACAGCTGCTGTGGCTGGGCTCAGGGACATGAGGGTTCTACCCACGTAGACGGCTGAAAATTCCAAGATAATTATACATACAAAGAGTCCCATGGTTTGTTACCAACCTTGGACCTGCAGCCGCGCTGCAGGGTGCCCAGGAACATCCTTGTTCTCTAGCCGTTAGAGGCCAGCCCCCGTCCTGACACCCCTACATCTCCTCCAGACATGACCACACACTCTCAGGGCTGCGGCACCGCCCCAGTTGAGAAGTACTGCTCTAAGCTCTCTCCCTGGGTCTTCTAAGCGCCGGCTGCACCCCAGCGGTCACGACCCTGAAGCGCCAGCGTTGGGGACACGGTTCTCGAGCCGGCCGGCGGGTCCCAGTCTCACCGGCTGTGCACCCTGGAGCTTCCTCTCTCTGTGCCTCACTCTCCTCTTTTCCCTGACCACCTGTGCTCTCCCGCCCACCCTGCGCCTGCCCCCCACCCCCACCCCCACCCCGTGGCTCTTCCCTGCGGCCCCCTCCCCCACTCCTGGATGGGTCCCGGGAGCATCGCAGCATAACACATGCAGTTATGACTCACACCAGCAGAACCACACCTGCCTCCGGACTCCACTCTCTTCCCACAGCTCCCTCACTTCCCTTGCTCGCCTTGTGGCAAAGCTCCCGGAATTAGCCGATCCCGTTTACTGCCTCCCAAGCAGGCCTCCTGCTGCCATGGCAACAAGACTCCTCTTTGCAAGGTCACTGATGACCTGCACATGTCCCCCAGTCCCATGGTGGAGCCTCGGACCTCATCGCACTTGGCCGGTTGGCATCGAGTGACAGGGCCACGCACTGGCTCTTCCCCCGACCCCACCAGGCCCCAGTGCTGCCTTTCCAACCCGGGACTCCCCGGGGGGCCGAGGGCTTGGATGTCCTTCCTATCTACACCCTGCCCTGGGGCTTCTCTCCAGCCTAGAGGCCTTAAACACCACCTCCACGTGAGGATCCCTGAACAAACCCCACCAACACCAGGCCTCTGTTTCCCCTCCTCCCCCCTCCCCCACCCCCAGTGTCTCCCCTGGGAGGCTGACGCACAGCCCAGCTTCCTCGTCCATTGCTGCCTAACCACCCCAGAGGCGCGGGCTTGGACTCACTCTCGAGTCTCCTCTTCCATTCACAGACCATCCCGCCCCAGCCGTGCCCCAGCACCTCTCCTGGGACAACGCAGGAGGGCCCGGTCCCCACTCCACCCAGAGCTGGAGTCGCCTTTTAGAACGAGGTCACTGGAGCTACACCTCCACTCGTGAACCTCCCTCCCATGGATGCGCTCCCCCGGAGGGAGTGCCAGGCCCCCCAGCAGCCCTCTGCCCCTCAGTCTCTCAGTGGAACACCTGCTGCACTCCTGGCAGGCTGTACCACAGGGCCCTTGCATGGCCTGTGCCCTCTGGAACGCTCTCCTCCCAGGCGTCCACGTGATCCCGCCCCCTCCAGTGGCTGCGGTCTGCTTAGTGCCACCTCCCCTGTGAAACCCTCACCCTTCTGAGCTCCTGTCCCTTCCGCTGTGTCACTGTTGCTCACCTGGGAAGTGCGTTTCTGGACCCTCTCACCGGGGCCTGCGCTGGAAGGCTAGGGCTTCTGCATACGGTAGGCGCTCAATAAACACAGAACCTGCCGCTGAGTGAACTGAGCGAGTCCAACGACCCCTCATGGCAGAGCCACCCCCGCTCGGGGCAGCCACCACATCTCACGTGCGGGACCCCCGGCCCCGGACGGGGTAAGAAGTCCCTTCTCCTCGGGCCCCTGCACCCGGTCCTCAGTGGCCTGTAGGTGGCCCTGGTCCCCTGGACCGAGAGTACCCGAGACCTGCGTCCTCCTCGCTTCCTTCAGCCCACCGTCCAGGGGAGCGGACGCAGGCCCCGGCGGGCCCCACCCCCAGCCCCACCCGGCCGGGGAGTCACCTCCCCTGGGAAGGCGGGCCTCACCTCCCCTGGGGCAGCAGGATGTTGTTCACGCCGCCCAGCTTGACGTTGATCTTCAGGCAGAGGTTGGACAGGGTCTGCGGCGTGGTCCTCTGCACGTTCTTCATCTGCACGCACTGCGTGGCCATCCCCAGCACCGTGTCTCCCACACGCTTGACCTCGGCTGTGGAGGGAACGGTGCGCTCAGGGCGGCTCCCCTGGCGCCTCCCCTCTGCCCGCCCCGAGCTCCCCCGCTCCACGTGCAGCCAGGCCCGTGGAAGAAGGGGTCAGAGCCCGGGTTCCAGCTCTGCTCCACGCCTCCCCGGCCTGCGCTAGCTGCGGGGCGTGTGTCCCGCCCGCTCAGGGAGGCCGGGCGGGTGCAGCCCAGTCCTGTCAGGAGCGTTTCTGCGACTCATCCAGGCCTGCAGGGCGGTGCGGGCAGAGCCAGGCTGGAAGCCAGGGCTTGCATTCCAAAGGCCACCCTCCACCACGGTGCTCAGGATTGCAAGCAAGCCAATGCCCGAGTCGTGAAAAATATAAACACTGGCATCCTCACATCCTCGGCAAACGCAAATCCGACATCCAAGACCTCTCTGGGCCCACACCCCCTCTACTCCCGGGTTCTTTCGTGAAGCAACTGGTCAGTCGCTCCCTGGGCGGGCCTGGGAGAAGATGCGTGCGTAGCATGGGAATTCCGAGGGCTTTCTCTTTCCTCCTGTCCCTGGACACGGAGCAAGTGCTCCGTCGCCACCCGGACGGGGGATCCAGTCAGCGACACTGACACGCCTCTCTGTTCTTCGACCCAGGGCACTCACACACCTCCCACGCTGGGGCCTCTGGTCCCCAGGGGGCACCCACCTCCCCGTGCCACTGCCACCTGTCTACACCACCAGCGCCCCAGAGCTTCCCAACCCAGGGCCTGGGACTCCATCACAGGGGCCTGGTAACTTTCAGCCGAGTGAAAGTGCAACCGCTCTTCTGGCAGAAAGGACTGTGATCAGCTTCCAGAGGATTCTGAGGCGGGCACAGCTCACAAGTGGAGAAGTGAGTCCCAGGCAGGAGCTGAGGACGGCGCCCCGAGTGGGTGACTGCGTGTGCGCCGCCTGGCTGCTCCTCCATCCAGCCGACATCTGTGTCGGGCGGCGCACAAGGTAACCGCACACGTGTCGAGTCTTGTGCCACCGCAGGACGCCGGCCTCCGGGAACCGCGGCCCCGGACAAGAGTACCAAGGGCGGCTCTGGGCACGTGCGCGGCCGCAATCAGAAGCCACCCAGTCTTTCCCAGCTCTCGAGTGAGCCAGAGACTGGCAGCTCCTCGGTGTGGCAGAGACACCGAGGGCTGAGGCGGCACCGCACACCCACAGCGCCACCGGCAGCGGCCGGAGGCCGTGCGCGCGCTGAGGCCTACCGTAGACAGGCGTTTTTCCGGGCAGGATGACCACCACCAGCTGCAGGCCGGCGTACGTGTTCTTCAGGTGCCTGAACATGGGCTCCACACTATCTGCGCCCTGGGCGTATTTACAGAAGCACGGCTGGCCCTGGATCGGCATTCCTGCGTCTCTCGAGATCTTTCTGAGCTGCTCCGTGAAGGACCTGAAGGAGGAGGAGGTTCATTACGTGAAGCACCGAGAGCGCCAATGATTCAGCTCAACCGGAAGCCCTGGGGAAAGGGCACAGTCCTAACAGATCAAGACCCCAAACCATCTTCATCGAGATCCAAATCCGAGCTGAAGCCCTGGACAAGGCCGTTTCAACATGGTAACAGACAAAGGCGGCCGTTCGTGCTAGCCATGCAGCTTACTGTAAAGTCACGATGACACAGGAGACTTCAAGTCGCGGCCACGCTGCCCCCGCACCGGCTGTGACACTCCCAGGGCAGCGACAAGTGCTGTCCTTTGAAAGCCGTGTGTGAGCAGCTGCCGCCCACTTTCCTGCGGATGCCGAGCGTTGTCAGGGTGAGGAGGACTGTGAGCTGACTGTCCCCCCTTGGATTTCCCCCCAGTTATCCCTGTGTGTGCAACTTGGACTCGGATGACATAATCACAGGAGGAAACCAAACAGCCCCCAGTTAGAGTAGCACCGACAGCTGCGGCCGACAGGCCCTGTGAAATCACAGGCGGGGCTGGGGAGACAGAGCCACGGCTCCTATTTTAAGCTCAGGAATAGAAACACCACCGCCTTTTACCATAAAGTCAGGACACTCCGACCCGCTGCAGCCACTTAGCGCTCGACCTCCAGCACGCACCTACGCCCACACGTGCACGTACCCTGGGGCCATCTGGCTCCAGGAAAAGTGAAATGGGGGCCACGGACAGGACACGGAGAGGGGAGGCACCCCGAGGTCGGACTCTAACCCACTCTGCCCCCCGACATCCCGCACTCCCAGCTTCCCCGCTGGTGGCGTGGAGGAGAGGCCCCGCCCCTCTCCAAACCCTGAGAGCCACAGCTCTCTGGAGCCACCCTCTGCTACCTTCCCCCGCTTTGCAGGCCCCCCCGCTCCCCCTCAGAGAGGCAGGAGACAAAAGCCCTCCTCTCCCTGTTAGGTCTGTTTGGCACAAAAGCATGAGCAACTGAGCTGCATGTTTATGGAGCCGCTTTCAAAGGGTCTGACACTGGGCCAGGCTGGGCTGAGACCATCTCCTCCCTTGCCTCTACCTTGTACACGTACTCTTCACTTGCTGTTTTGTTTCTTACGGAACCTGCCCCACCTCTTCACACTCGCTCCAACAGCGAGTCTGAGAAGCACAGCAGCACCGGGGTCCCCCACTTCCCGGCCCGGCCACGCCAGGCAGTGCCCTTCCACGGGGAAAGGCTGCCAACCCCTGCCCTCCAAACGGAGCCCACGATCTGCCCAGCCTGACGCAGCGGGCCTTCCCCGTGGCCCCTCCCCCCGCCCCTCCAAGGCCCGGTGCCCCTGCTCCTGGGGGCCTTACTTGAGGTGGACCTCCGTGCACTGGCGCTGGGGGGCGAAGCACGCAATGGCCC